>NW_026904389.1:22500-31027 GCF_024500275.1 Phycodurus eques | reverse complement strand
AATACATGATGGTCCGTTTTGGGGGTCCAGGCTGGGACTTAGTGCCGCTGCATTTTGGGATCTTTGGCTTGCATGGAGCCTCGTCTCATCTGAGTCCCAGAAGGAGCTCTGATTTCCCGCATGGACCTCTGGCATTAAGCTCTGACTTCCAGCATGGAGCTCGTCTCATCTGAGACCCGGAGGGAGCTCTGATTTCCCGCATGGACCTCGGGCATTAAGCATGGAGCTCTGACTTCCAGCATGGAGCTCGTCTCATCTGAGTCCAGAAGGGAGCTCTTATTTCCACGCATGGACCTCGGGCATTACAGCATGGGGCTTTGACTTTCCAGCATGGAGCTCGTCTCATCTGAGTCCCAGAAGGGAGCTCTGATTTCCCGCATGGACCTCGGGCATTAAGCATGGGGCTTTGACTTCCAGCATGGAGCTCGTCTCATCTGTAGTCCAGAAGGGAGCTCTGATTTCCCGCATGGACCTCGGGCATTAAGCTCTGACTTCCAGCATGGAGCTCGTCTCATCTGAGTCCCAGAAGGGAGCTCTGATTTCCCGCATGGACCTCGGGCATTAAGCATGGGCTTTGACTTCAGCATGGAGCTCGTCTCATCTGAGTCCCAGAAGGGAGCTCTGATTTCCCGCATGGACCTCGGGCATTAAGCATGGGGCTCTGACTTCCAGCATGGAGCTCGTCTCATCTGAGTCCCAGAAGGGAGGCTCTTATTTCCCGCATGGACCTTCTGGCATTAAGCTCTGACTTCCAGCATGGAGCTCGTCTCATCTGAGTCCCAGAAGGGAGCTCTGATTTCCCGCATGGACCTCGGGCATTAAGGCATGGGGCTTTGACTTCCAGCATGGAGCTTCGTCTCATCTGAGTCCAGAAGGGAGCTCTGATTCCCGCATGGACCTCGGGCATTAAGCATGGGGCCTCTGACTTCCAGCATGGAGCTCGTCTCATCTGAGTCCCAGAAGGGAGCTCTTATTTCACGCATGGACCTCTGGCATTAAGCTCTGACTTCCAGCATGGAGCTCGTCTCATCTGAGTCCCAGAAGGGAGCTCTGATTTCCCGCATGGACCTCGGGCATTAAGCTCTCACTTCCAGCATGGAGCTCGTCTCATCTGAGTCCCGGAAGGGAGCTCTGATTTCCCGCATGGACCTCTGGCATTACGCTCTGACTTCCAGCATGGAGCCTCGTCTCATCTGTGTCCAGAAGGGAGCTCTGATTTCCGCATGGACCTCTGGCATTAAGCTGTGACTTCCAGCATGGAGCTCGTCTCATCTGAGTCCCCAGAAGGGAGCTCTTATTTCCCGCATGGACCTCGGGCATTAGGCATGGGGCTCTCACTTCCAGCATGGAGCTCGTCTCATCTGAGTCCCGGAAGGGAGCTCTGATTTCCCGCATGGACCTCGGGCTATTAAGGCTACTTTGTTACATTTGGATGAATGCTGGGCTTTGCTGAGACTGTGCAAGATGCTTTGGCCTGAGCTCCGATAGGCGGACTTTGTGACATTTTGGGATGCGTGCTGGTACTTTGCTGGGACTGAGTGCCGCTGCATTTTGGGATCCATGCGGGTCCGTTTTGGGACTGAGTGCCGCTGCATTTTGGAATACATGATGGTCCGTTTTGGGGTCCAGGCTGGGACTTAGTGCCGCTGCATTTTGGGATCTTTGGCTTGCATGGAGCTCGTCTCATCTGAGTCCCAGGAGGGAGCTCTTATTTCCCGCATGGACCTCGGGCATTAAGCATGGGGCTTTGACTTCCAGCATGGAGCTCGTCTCATCTGAGTCCCAGAAGGGAGCTCTGATTTCCCGCATGGACCTCGGGCATTAAGCATGGGGCTCTGACTTCCAGCATGGAGCTCGTCTCATCTGAGTCCCAGAAGGGAGCTCTTATTTCCCGCATGGACCTCTGGCATTAAGCTCTGACTTCCAGCATGGAGCTCGTCTCATCTGAGTCCCAGAAGGGAGCTCTTATTTCCCGCATGGACCTCGGGCATTAGGCATGGGGCTCTCACCTATCAGCGAGTGGAGCTCGTTCTCATCTGAGTCCCGAAGGGAGCTCTGATTTCCCGCATGGACCTTCTGGCATTAAGCTCTGACTTCCAGCATGGAGCTCGTCTCATCTGAGACCCGGAAGGGAGCTCTGATTTCCCGCATGGACCATCGGGCATTAGGCATGGGGCTCTCACTTCCAGCATGGAGCTCGTCCTCATCTGAGTCCCGGGACAGGGAGCTCTGATTTCCCGCATGGACCTCGGGCATTAAGGCTACTTTGTTACATTTTGGGATGAATGCTGGCTTTGCTGAGTACTGTGGCAAGATGCTTTGCGTGAGCTCCGGATAGGCGACTTGTGACATTTTGGGATGGCGTGCTGGTACTGATTGCTGGGACTGAGTGCCGCTGCATTTTGGGATCCATGCGGGTCCGTTTTGGGACTGAGTGCCGCTGCATTTTGGAATACATGATGGTCCGTTTTTGGGGGTCCAGGCTGGGACTTAGTGCCGCTGGCATTTTGGGATCTTTGGCTTGCATGGAGCTCGTCTCATCTGAGTCCCGGAAGGGAGCTCTGATTTCCCCACATGGACCTCGGCTTGCCCCCGCCACCTCCCTGGTAGACTCGGCCCACGGGTCGGTCCCCGCCTGTGAGTATAAAATTAAGCCGCAGGACTCCCTCCTTCGGGGTAGGTGACCTTCCGTCAATTCCTTAAGTTTCCAGGTTTTCAACCATACTCCCCCGGAATCCCAAAGACTTGTGGTTTCCCGGACGCTTGCGGGCAGTGGTTGGCGCGCGGCGAGGGCCCTGACAACTGTCCTGCCCAAAACGCTCACCCACGGCCGGTCGACTGGCCGCCGCGACATGAGGAACACGGGAATGGCTGGAAGCTGGAGAGGCGGGCCGTGAAAGCCCGCGCTCGTACCGTCCGGGACGACTTCGAGAGGGTGCGCGCTCGCCGGGAGGCCCGCCGCGCAGACGGCTTAACGGACAGCAGGGACGCCAGTGCCGGCTGACGCAGACGAGGGCGCGGGCGGGGCACCGGAGCGATGCTTTGCGGCGGGAGCGGAGCGTCTCGGTCTCGCCTGGAGCCCGGACCTGCCTAGCGTGCCCGCGAACGCAGAGAGCGCGCCTTCGGAGGCCGGGGACGACGACGACGACTATGCAACCCGCAGTGCTGGGGGAACCGCCCGCCCGCACCGACACCGGCGACGAGGGCGGGTACCGGCCGGCGGGGGCCCCCAAGGTAGCGTGTCACGACGTGCCATTCTGGTCGTGGTAGGGGCTCGGGCGGGAGAGAGCGGCCCGTTCGCGCTGCGCGCGCGCTCTCCCCATGCCGGCCCAGAGTGGCGTGGTGAAAGGCAGAGTGTCCTCCGAAAACCGCCTCAAAAGGATAAGAGGCGACCAAATCCTAAGTCTCCCAAGTGCCAACGCAGACAGAGTCAATGTACTGAAACGTGTCTCCTCAATATCCCGTCGACTGCCCCGAAAAGTCTATCGACGAAAATAAAGACTTGACAGCCAAGGCCACCCACACTGAGGGGTGTAGGAAAGACATGTCTGCAGCGCCCCGCACGACCGAAATCGGTACTACACCCGTAAATGGCCTCTGGTAGATAGAAACGCCATTCATTTGAATGGAGCAAGTTTTCGGGATAGTTATTCACATTTTAGGGCATCACTGGCGGAATCAAACACTTGTACACTTTCCCCCGATCTGGGTGACCTCCGGATAGGCTACTTTGTTACATTTTGGGATGAATGCTGGGCTTTGCTGAGACTGTGCAAGATGCTTTGCGTGAGCTCCGGATAGGCGACTTTGTGACATTTTGGGATGCGTGCTGGTACTTTGCTGGGACTGAGTGCCGCTGCATTTTGGGATCCATGCGGGTCCGTTTTGGGACTGAGTGCCGCTGCATTTTGGAATACATGATGGTCCGTTTTGGGGTCCAGGCTGGGACTTAGTGCCGCTGCATTTTGGGATCTTTGGCTTGCATGGAGCTCGTCTCATCTGAGTCCCAGAAGGGAGCTCTGATTTCCCGCATGGACCTCTGGCATTAAGCTCTGACTTCCAGCATGGAGCTCGTCTCATCTGAGTCCCGGAAGGGAGCTCTGATTTCCCGCATGGACCTCGGGCATTAGCATGGAGCTCTGACTTCCAGCATGGAGCTCGTCTCATCTGAGTCCCAGAAGGGAGCTCTGATTTCCCGCATGGACCTCTGGCATTAAGCTATGACTTCCAGCATGGAGCTCGTCTCATCTGAGTCCCAGAAGGGAGCTCTGATTTCCCGCATGGACCTCGGGCATTAAGCATGGGCTCTGACTTCCAGCATGGAGCTCGTCTCATCTGAGTCCCAGAAGGGAGCTCTGATTTCCCGCATGGACCTCGGGCATTAAGCATGGGGCTTTGACTTCCAGCATGGAGCTCGTCTCATCTGAGTCCCAGAAGGGAGCTCTGATTTCCCGCATGGACCTCGGGCATTAAGCATGGGGCTTGACTTCCAGCATGGAGCTCGTCTCATCTGAGTCCCAGAAGGGAGCTCTGATTTCCCGCATGGACCTCGGGCATTAAGCATGGGGCTTTGACTTCCAGCATGGAGCTCGTCTCATCTGAGTCCCAGAAGGGAGCTCTGATTTCCCGCATGGACCTCGGGCATTAAGCATGGGGCTTTGACTTCCAGCATGGAGCTCGTCTCATCTGAGTCCCAGAAGGGAGCTCTGATTTCCCGCATGGACCTCGGGCATTAAGCATGGGGCTTTGACTTCCAGCATGGAGCTCGTCTCATCTGAGTCCCAGAAGGGAGCTCTTATTTCCCGCATGGACCTCTGGCATTAAGCTCTGACTTCCAGCATGGAGCTCGTCTCATCTGAGTCCCAGAAGGGAGCTCTTATTTCCCGCATGGACCTCGGGCATTAAGCATGGGGCTTGACTTCCAGCATGGAGCTCGTCTCATCTGAGTCCCGGAAGGGAGCTCTGATTTCCCGCATGGACCTCGGGCATTAAGGCTACTTTGTTACATTTTGGGATGAATGCTGGGCTTTGCTGAGACTGTGCAAGATGCTTTTGCGTGAGCTCCGGATAGGCGACTTTGTGACATTTTGGGATGCGTGCTGGTACTTTGCTGGGACTGAGTGCCGCTGCATTTTGGGATCCATGCGGGTCCGTTTTGGGACTGAGTGCCGCTGCATTTTGGGATCTTTGGCTTGCATGGAGCTCGTCTCATCTGAGTCCCGGAAGGGAGCTCTGATTTCCCGCATGGACCTCTGGCATTACGCTCTGACTTCCAGCATGGAGCTCGTCTCATCTGTGTCCCAGAAGGGAGCTCTGATTTCCCGCATGGACCTCTGGCATTAAGCTGTGACTTCCAGCATGGAGCTCGTCTCATCTGAGTCCCAGAAGGGAGCTCTTATTTCCCGCATGGACCTCGGGCATTAGGCATGGGGCTCTCGACTTCCAGCATGGAGCTCGTCTCATCTGAGTCCCGGAAGGGAGCTCTGATTTCCCGCATGGACCTCGGGCATTAAGGCTACTTTGTTACATTTTGGGATGAATGCTGGGCTTTGCTGAGACTGTGCAAGATGCTTTGCCTGAGCTCCGGATAGGCGACTTTGTGACATTTTGGGATGCGTGCTGGTACTTTGCTGGGACTGAGTGCCGCTGCATTTTGGGATCCATGCGGGTCCGTTTTGGGACTGAGTGCCGCTGCATTTTGGAATACATGATGGTCCGTTTTGGGGTCCAGGCTGGGACTTAGTGCCGCTGCATTTTGGGATCTTTGGCTTGCATGGAGCTCGTCTCATCTGAGTCCCAGGAGGGAGCTCTTATTTCCCGCATGGACCTCGGGCATTAAGCATGGGGCTTTGACTTCCAGCATGGAGCTCGTCTCATCTGAGTCCCAGAAGGGAGCTCTGATTTCCCGCATGGACCTCGGGCATTAAGCATGGGGCTCTGACTTCCAGCATGGAGCTCGTCTCATCTGAGTCCCAGAAGGGAGCTCTTATTTCCCGCATGGACCTCGGGCATTAAGCATGGCTGACTTCCAGCATGGAGCTCGTCTCATCTGAGTCCCAGAAGGGAGCTCTGATTTCCCGCATGGACCTCGGGCATTAAGCATGGGGCTCTGACTTCCAGCATGGAGCTCGTCTCATCTGAGTCCCAGAAGGGAGCTCTGATTTCCCGCATGGACCTCTGGCATTAAGCTCTGACTTCCAGCATGGAGCTCGTCTCATCTGAGACCCGGAAGGGAGCTCTGATTTCCCGCATGGACCTCGGGCATTAGGCATGGGGCTCTCACTTCCAGCATGGAGCTCGTCTCATCTGAGTCCCGGAAGGGAGCTCTGATTTCCCGCATGGACCTCGGGCATTAAGGCTACTTTGTTACATTTTGGGATGAATGCTGGGCTTTGCTGAGACTGTGCAAGATGCTTTGCGTGAGCTCCGGATAGGCGACTTTGTGACATTTTGGGATGCGTGCTGGTACTTTGCTGGGACTGAGTGCCGCTGCATTTTGGGATCCATGCGGGTCCGTTTTGGGACTGAGTGCCGCTGCATTTTGGAATACATGATGGTCCGTTTTGGGGTCCAGGCTGGGACTTAGTGCCGCTGCATTTTGGGATCTTTGGCTTGCATGGAGCTCGTCTCATCTGAGTCCCGGAAGGGAGCTCTGATTTCCCGCATGGACCTCGGGCATTAAGCATGGGGCTCTGACTTCCAGCATGGAGCTCGTCTCATCTGAGTCCCAGAAGGGAGCTCTTATTTCCCGCATGGACCTCTGGCATTAAGCTCTGACTTCCAGCATGGAGCTCGTCTCATCTGAGTCCCAGAAGGGAGCTCTTATTTCCCGCATGGACCTCGGGCATTAAGCATGGAGCGCTGACTTCCAGCATGGAGCTCGTCTCATCTGAGACCCGGAAGGGAGCTCTGATTTCCCGCATGGACCTCGGGCATTACGCTCTGACTTCCAGCATGGAGCTCGTCTCATCTGAGTCCCAGAAGGGAGCTCTGATTTCCCGCATGGACCTCGGGCATTAGGCATGGGGCTCTGACTTCCAGCATGGAGCTCGTCTCATCTGAGTCCCAGAAGGGAGCTCTGATTTCCCGCATGGACCTCTGGCATTACGCTCTGACTTCCAGCATGGAGCTCGTCTCATCTGAGTCCCAGAAGGGAGCTCTGATTTCCCGCATGGACCTCGGGCATTAGGCATGGGGCTCTCACTTCCAGCATGGAGCTCGTCTCATCTGAGTCCCGGAAGGGAGCTCTGATTTCCCGCATGGACCTCTGGCATTAAGCTATGACTTCCAGCATGGAGCTCGTCTCATCTGAGTCCCGGAAGGGAGCTCTGATTTCCCGCATGGACCTCTGGCATTACGCTCTGACTTCCAGCATGGAGCTCGTCTCATCTGAGTCCCAGAAGGGAGCTCTGATTTCCCGCATGGACCTCGGGCATTAAGCATGGGGCTTTGACTTCCAGCATGGAGCTCGTCTCATCTGAGTCCCAGAAGGGAGCTCTTATTTCCCGCATGGACCTCGGGCATTAAGCATGGAGCTCTGACTTCCAGCATGGAGCTCGTCTCATCTGAGTCCCAGAAGGGAGCTCTTATTTCCCGCATGGACCTCGGGCATTAAGCATGGGGCTTTGACTTCCAGCATGGAGCTCGTCTCATCTGAGTCCCAGAAGGGAGCTCTTATTTCCCGCATGGACCTCGGGCATTAAGCATGGAGCTCTGACTTCCAGCATGGAGCTCGTCTCATCTGAGTCCCAGAAGGGAGCTCTTATTTCCCGCATGGACCTCTGGCATTAAGCTCTGACTTCCAGCATGGAGCTCGTCTCATCTGAGTCCCAGAAGGGAGCTCTTATTTCCCGCATGGACCTCTGGCATTAAGCTCTGACTTCCAGCATGGAGCTCGTCTCATCTGAGTCCCAGAAGGGAGCTCTTATTTCCCGCATGGACCTCGGGCATTAAGCATGGGGCTTTGACTTCCAGCATGGAGCTCGTCTCATCTGAGTCCCGGAAGGGAGCTCTGATTTCCCGCATGGACCTCGGGCATTAAGGCTACTTTGTTACATTTTGGGATGAATGCTGGGCTTTGCTGAGACTGTGCAAGATGCTTTGCGTGAGCTCCGGATAGGCGACTTTGTGACATTTTGGGATGCGTGCTGGTACTTTGCTGGGACTGAGTGCCGCTGCATTTTGGGATCCATGCGGGTCCGTTTTGGGACTGAGTGCCGCTGCATTTTGGGATCTTTGGCTTGCATGGAGCTCGTCTCATCTGAGTCCCAGAAGGGAGCTCTGATTTCCCGCATGGACCTCTGGCATTACGCTCTGACTTCCAGCATGGAGCTCGTCTCATCTGAGTCCCAGAAGGGAGCTCTGATTTCCCGCATGGACCTCGGGCATTAAGCTCTCACTTCCAGCATGGAGCTCGTCTCATCTGAGTCCCGGAAGGGAGCTCTGATTTCCCGCATGGACCTCTGGCATTACGCTCTGACTTCCAGCATGGAGCTCGTCTCATCTGAGTCCCAGAAGGGAGCTCTGA
>NW_026904389.1:0-10000 GCF_024500275.1 Phycodurus eques | reverse complement strand
CTGGGCTTTGCTGAGACTGTGCAAGATGCTTTGCGTGAGCTCCGGATAGGCGACTTTGTGACATTTTGGGATGCGTGCTGGTACTTTGCTGGGACTGAGTGCCGCTGCATTTTGGGATCCATGCGGGTCCGTTTTGGGACTGAGTGCCGCTGCATTTTGGAATACATGATGGTCCGTTTTGGGGTCCAGGCTGGGACTTAGTGCCGCTGCATTTTGGGATCTTTGGCTTGCATGGAGCTCGTCTCATCTGAGTCCCAGAAGGGAGCTCTGATTTCCCGCATGGACCTCTGGCATTAAGCTCTGACTTCCAGCATGGAGCTCGTCTCATCTGAGACCCGGAAGGGAGCTCTGATTTCCCGCATGGACCTCGGGCATTAAGCATGGAGCTCTGACTTCCAGCATGGAGCTCGTCTCATCTGAGTCCCAGAAGGGAGCTCTTATTTCCCGCATGGACCTCGGGCATTAAGCATGGGGCTTTGACTTCCAGCATGGAGCTCGTCTCATCTGAGTCCCAGAAGGGAGCTCTGATTTCCCGCATGGACCTCGGGCATTAAGCATGGGGCTTTGACTTCCAGCATGGAGCTCGTCTCATCTGAGTCCCAGAAGGGAGCTCTGATTTCCCGCATGGACCTCGGGCATTAAGCTCTGACTTCCAGCATGGAGCTCGTCTCATCTGAGTCCCAGAAGGGAGCTCTGATTTCCCGCATGGACCTCGGGCATTAAGCATGGGGCTTTGACTTCCAGCATGGAGCTCGTCTCATCTGAGTCCCAGAAGGGAGCTCTGATTTCCCGCATGGACCTCGGGCATTAAGCATGGGGCTCTGACTTCCAGCATGGAGCTCGTCTCATCTGAGTCCCAGAAGGGAGCTCTTATTTCCCGCATGGACCTCTGGCATTAAGCTCTGACTTCCAGCATGGAGCTCGTCTCATCTGAGTCCCAGAAGGGAGCTCTGATTTCCCGCATGGACCTCGGGCATTAAGCATGGGGCTTTGACTTCCAGCATGGAGCTCGTCTCATCTGAGTCCCAGAAGGGAGCTCTGATTTCCCGCATGGACCTCGGGCATTAAGCATGGGGCTCTGACTTCCAGCATGGAGCTCGTCTCATCTGAGTCCCAGAAGGGAGCTCTTATTTCCCGCATGGACCTCTGGCATTAAGCTCTGACTTCCAGCATGGAGCTCGTCTCATCTGAGTCCCAGAAGGGAGCTCTGATTTCCCGCATGGACCTCGGGCATTAAGCTCTCACTTCCAGCATGGAGCTCGTCTCATCTGAGTCCCGGAAGGGAGCTCTGATTTCCCGCATGGACCTCTGGCATTACGCTCTGACTTCCAGCATGGAGCTCGTCTCATCTGTGTCCCAGAAGGGAGCTCTGATTTCCCGCATGGACCTCTGGCATTAAGCTGTGACTTCCAGCATGGAGCTCGTCTCATCTGAGTCCCAGAAGGGAGCTCTTATTTCCCGCATGGACCTCGGGCATTAGGCATGGGGCTCTCACTTCCAGCATGGAGCTCGTCTCATCTGAGTCCCGGAAGGGAGCTCTGATTTCCCGCATGGACCTCGGGCATTAAGGCTACTTTGTTACATTTTGGGATGAATGCTGGGCTTTGCTGAGACTGTGCAAGATGCTTTGCCTGAGCTCCGGATAGGCGACTTTGTGACATTTTGGGATGCGTGCTGGTACTTTGCTGGGACTGAGTGCCGCTGCATTTTGGGATCCATGCGGGTCCGTTTTGGGACTGAGTGCCGCTGCATTTTGGAATACATGATGGTCCGTTTTGGGGTCCAGGCTGGGACTTAGTGCCGCTGCATTTTGGGATCTTTGGCTTGCATGGAGCTCGTCTCATCTGAGTCCCAGGAGGGAGCTCTTATTTCCCGCATGGACCTCGGGCATTAAGCATGGGGCTTTGACTTCCAGCATGGAGCTCGTCTCATCTGAGTCCCAGAAGGGAGCTCTGATTTCCCGCATGGACCTCGGGCATTAAGCATGGGGCTCTGACTTCCAGCATGGAGCTCGTCTCATCTGAGTCCCAGAAGGGAGCTCTTATTTCCCGCATGGACCTCTGGCATTAAGCTCTGACTTCCAGCATGGAGCTCGTCTCATCTGAGTCCCAGAAGGGAGCTCTTATTTCCCGCATGGACCTCGGGCATTAGGCATGGGGCTCTCACTTCCAGCATGGAGCTCGTCTCATCTGAGTCCCGGAAGGGAGCTCTGATTTCCCGCATGGACCTCTGGCATTAAGCTCTGACTTCCAGCATGGAGCTCGTCTCATCTGAGACCCGGAAGGGAGCTCTGATTTCCCGCATGGACCTCGGGCATTAGGCATGGGGCTCTCACTTCCAGCATGGAGCTCGTCTCATCTGAGTCCCGGAAGGGAGCTCTGATTTCCCGCATGGACCTCGGGCATTAAGGCTACTTTGTTACATTTTGGGATGAATGCTGGGCTTTGCTGAGACTGTGCAAGATGCTTTGCGTGAGCTCCGGATAGGCGACTTTGTGACATTTTGGGATGCGTGCTGGTACTTTGCTGGGACTGAGTGCCGCTGCATTTTGGGATCCATGCGGGTCCGTTTTGGGACTGAGTGCCGCTGCATTTTGGAATACATGATGGTCCGTTTTGGGGTCCAGGCTGGGACTTAGTGCCGCTGCATTTTGGGATCTTTGGCTTGCATGGAGCTCGTCTCATCTGAGTCCCAGAAGGGAGCTCTTATTTCCCGCATGGACCTCGGGCATTAAGCATGGAGCTCTGACTTCCAGCATGGAGCTCGTCTCATCTGAGTCCCAGAAGGGAGCTCTTATTTCCCGCATGGACCTCGGGCATTAAGCATGGGGCTTTGACTTCCAGCATGGAGCTCGTCTCATCTGAGTCCCAGAAGGGAGCTCTTATTTCCCGCATGGACCTCGGGCATTAAGCATGGAGCTCTGACTTCCAGCATGGAGCTCGTCTCATCTGAGTCCCAGAAGGGAGCTCTTATTTCCCGCATGGACCTCTGGCATTAAGCTCTGACTTCCAGCATGGAGCTCGTCTCATCTGAGTCCCAGAAGGGAGCTCTTATTTCCCGCATGGACCTCTGGCATTAAGCTCTGACTTCCAGCATGGAGCTCGTCTCATCTGAGTCCCAGAAGGGAGCTCTTATTTCCCGCATGGACCTCGGGCATTAAGCATGGGGCTTTGACTTCCAGCATGGAGCTCGTCTCATCTGAGTCCCGGAAGGGAGCTCTGATTTCCCGCATGGACCTCGGGCATTAAGGCTACTTTGTTACATTTTGGGATGAATGCTGGGCTTTGCTGAGACTGTGCAAGATGCTTTGCGTGAGCTCCGGATAGGCGACTTTGTGACATTTTGGGATGCGTGCTGGTACTTTGCTGGGACTGAGTGCCGCTGCATTTTGGGATCCATGCGGGTCCGTTTTGGGACTGAGTGCCGCTGCATTTTGGGATCTTTGGCTTGCATGGAGCTCGTCTCATCTGAGTCCCAGAAGGGAGCTCTGATTTCCCGCATGGACCTCTGGCATTACGCTCTGACTTCCAGCATGGAGCTCGTCTCATCTGAGTCCCAGAAGGGAGCTCTGATTTCCCGCATGGACCTCGGGCATTAAGCTCTCACTTCCAGCATGGAGCTCGTCTCATCTGAGTCCCGGAAGGGAGCTCTGATTTCCCGCATGGACCTCTGGCATTACGCTCTGACTTCCAGCATGGAGCTCGTCTCATCTGAGTCCCAGAAGGGAGCTCTGATTTCCCGCATGGACCTCTGGCATTAAGCTCTGACTTCCAGCATGGAGCTCGTCTCATCTGAGTCCCAGAAGGGAGCTCTTATTTCCCGCATGGACCTCGGGCATTAAGCATGGAGCGCTGACTTCCAGCATGGAGCTCGTCTCATCTGAGTCCCAGAAGGGAGCTCTGATTTCCCGCATGGACCTCGGGCATTAAGCATGGGGCTTTGACTTCCAGCATGGAGCTCGTCTCATCTGAGTCCCAGAAGGGAGCTCTGATTTCCCGCATGGACCTCGGGCATTAAGCATGGGGCTTTGACTTCCAGCATGGAGCTCGTCTCATCTGAGTCCCAGAAGGGAGCTCTGATTTCCCGCATGGACCTCGGGCATTAAGCATGGGGCTTTGACTTCCAGCATGGAGCTCGTCTCATCTGAGTCCCAGAAGGGAGCTCTGATTTCCCGCATGGACCTCGGGCATTAAGGCTACTTTGTTACATTTTGGGATGAATGCTGGGCTTTGCTGAGACTGTGCAAGATGCTTTGCGTGAGCTCCGGATAGGCGACTTTGTGACATTTTGGGATGCGTGCTGGTACTTTGCTGGGCCTGAGTGCCGCTGCATTTTGGGATCCATGCGGGTCCGTTTTGGGACTGAGTGCCGCTGCATTTTGGAATACATGATGGTCCGTTTTGGGGTCCAGGCTGGGACTTAGTGCCGCTGCATTTTGGGATCTTTGGCTTGCATGGAGCTCGTCTCATCTGAGTCCCAGAAGGGAGCTCTGATTTCCCGCATGGACCTCTGGCATTACGCTCTGACTTCCAGCATGGAGCTCGTCTCATCTGAGTCCCAGAAGGGAGCTCTGATTTCCCGCATGGACCTCGGGCATTAGGCATGGGGCTCTCACTTCCAGCATGGAGCTCGTCTCATCTGAGTCCCGGAAGGGAGCTCTGATTTCCCGCATGGACCTCTGGCATTAAGCTATGACTTCCAGCATGGAGCTCGTCTCATCTGAGTCCCGGAAGGGAGCTCTGATTTCCCGCATGGACCTCTGGCATTACGCTCTGACTTCCAGCATGGAGCTCGTCTCATCTGAGTCCCAGAAGGGAGCTCTTATTTCCCGCATGGACCTCGGGCATTAAGCATGGAGCGCTTGACTTCCAGCATGGAGCTCGTCTCATCTGAGTCCCAGAAGGGAGCTCTGATTTCCCGCATGGACCTCGGGCATTAAGCATGGGGCTTGACTTCCAGCATGGAGCTCGTCTCATCTGAGTCCCAGAAGGGAGCTCTGATTTCCCGCATGGACCTCGGGCATTAAGCATGGGGCTTTGACTTCCAGCATGGAGCTCGTCTCATCTGAGTCCCAGAAGGGAGCTCTGATTTCCCGCATGGACCTCGGGCATTAAGCATGGGGCTTTGACTTCCAGCATGGAGCTCGTCTCATCTGAGTCCCAGAAGGGAGCTCTGATTTCCCGCATGGACCTCTGGCATTAAGCTCTGACTTCCAGCATGGAGCTCGTCTCATCTGAGTCCCAGGAAGGGAGCTCTGATTTCCCGCATGGACCTCGGGCATTAAGCATGGGGCTTTGACTTCCAGCATGGAGCTCGTCTCATCTGAGTCCCAGAAGGGAGCTCTTATTTCCCGCATGGACCTCTGGCATTAAGCTCTGACTTCCAGCATGGAGCTCGTCTCATCTGAGTCCCAGAAGGGAGCTCTGATTTCCCGCATGGACCTCGGGCATTAAGCATGGAGCGCTGACTTCCAGCATGGAGCTCGTCTCATCTGAGACCCGGAAGGGAGCTCTGATTTCCCGCATGGACCTCGGGCATTAAGGCTACTTTGTTACATTTTGGGATGAATGCTGGGCTTTGCTGAGACTGTGCAAGATGCTTTGCGTGAGCTCCGGATAGGCGACTTTGTGACATTTTGGGATGCGTGCTGGTACTTTGCTGGGCCTGAGTGCCGCTGCATTTTGGGATCCATGCGGGTCCGTTTTGGGACTGAGTGCCGCTGCATTTTGGAATACATGATGGTCCGTTTTGGGGTCCAGGCTGGGACTTAGTGCCGCTGCATTTTGGGATCTTTGGCTTGCATGGAGCTCGTCTCATCTGAGTCCCAGAAGGGAGCTCTGATTTCCCGCATGGACCTCTGGCATTACGCTCTGACTTCCAGCATGGAGCTCGTCTCATCTGAGTCCCAGAAGGGAGCTCTGATTTCCCGCATGGACCTCGGGCATTAAGCTCTCACTTCCAGCATGGAGCTCGTCTCATCTGAGTCCCGGAAGGGAGCTCTGATTTCCCGCATGGACCTCTGGCATTACGCTCTGACTTCCAGCATGGAGCTCGTCTCATCTGAGTCCCAGAAGGGAGCTCTGATTTCCCGCATGGACCTCTGGCATTAAGCTCTGACTTCCAGCATGGAGCTCGTCTCATCTGAGTCCCAGAAGGGAGCTCTTATTTCCCGCATGGACCTCGGGCATTAAGCATGGAGCGCTGACTTCCAGCATGGAGCTCGTCTCATCTGAGTCCCAGAAGGGAGCTCTGATTTCCCGCATGGACCTCGGGCATTAAGCATGGGGCTTTGACTTCCAGCATGGAGCTCGTCTCATCTGAGTCCCAGAAGGGAGCTCTGATTTCCCGCATGGACCTCGGGCATCCTTGACCCGGAAGGGAGCTCTGATTCCCGCATGGACCTCGGCATTAAGGCTACTTTGTTACATTTTGGGATGAATGCTGGGCTTTGCTGAGACTGTGCAAGATGCTTTGCCTGAGCTCCGGATAGGCGACTTTGTGACATTTTGGGATGCGTGCTGGTACTTTGCTGGGACTGAGTGCCGCTGCATTTTGGGATCCATGCGGGTCCGTTTTGGGACTGAGTGCCGCTGCATTTTGGAATACATGATGGTCCGTTTTGGGGTCCAGGCTGGGACTTAGTGCCGCTGCATTTTGGGATCTTTGGCTTGCATGGAGCTCGTCTCATCTGAGTCCCAGAAGGGAGCTCTGATTTCCCGCATGGACCTCTGGCATTACGCTCTGACTTCCAGCATGGAGCTCGTCTCATCATAGTCCCAGAAGGGAGCTCTGATTTCCCGCATGGACCTCGGGCATTAAGCATGGGGCTTTGACTTCCAGCATGGAGCTCGTCTCATCTGAGTCCCAGAAGGGAGCTCTTATTTCCCGCATGGACCTCGGGCATTAAGCATGGAGCTCTGACTTCCAGCATGGAGCTCGTCTCATCTGAGTCCCAGAAGGGAGCTCTTATTTCCCGCATGGACCTCTGGCATTAAGCTCTGACTTCCAGCATGGAGCTCGTCTCATCTGAGTCCCAGAAGGGAGCTCTTATTTCCCGCATGGACCTCTGGCATTAAGCTCTGACTTCCAGCATGGAGCTCGTCTCATCTGAGTCCCAGAAGGGAGCTCTTATTTCCCGCATGGACCTCGGGCATTAAGCATGGGGCTTTGACTTCCAGCATGGAGCTCGTCTCATCTGAGTCCCGGAAGGGAGCTCTGATTTCCCGCATGGACCTCGGGCATGCTCGTCTCATCTGAGTCCCAGAAGGGAGCTCTTATTTCCCGCATGGACCTCTGGCATTAAGCTCTGACTTCCAGCATGGAGCTCGTCTCATCTGAGACCCGGAAGGGAGCTCTTATTTCCCGCATGGACCTCGGGCATTAAGCTCTGACTTCCAGCATGGAGCTCGTCTCATCTGAGTCCCAGAAGGGAGCTCTTATTTCCCGCATGGACCTCGGGCATTAAGCATGGAGCGCTGACTTCCAGCATGGAGCTCGTCTCATCTGAGACCCGGAAGGGAGCTCTGATTTCCCGCATGGACCTCGGGCATTAAGGCTACTTTGTTACATTTTGGGATGAATGCTGGGCTTTGCTGAGACTGTGCAAGATGCTTTGCGTGAGCTCCGGATAGGCGACTTTGTGACATTTTGGGATGCGTGCTGGTACTTTGCTGGGACTGAGTGCCGCTGCATTTTGGGATCCATGCGGGTCCGTTTTGGGACTGAGTGCCGCTGCATTTTGGAATACATGATGGTCCGTTTTGGGGTCCAGGCTGGGACTTAGTGCCGCTGCATTTTGGGATCTTTGGCTTGCATGGAGCTCGTCTCATCTGAGTCCCAGAAGGGAGCTCTGATTTCCCGCATGGACCTCTGGCATTACGCTCTGACTTCCAGCATGGAGCTCGTCTCATCTGAGTCCCAGAAGGGAGCTCTGATTTCCCGCATGGACCTCGGGCATTAGGCATGGGGCTCTCACTTCCAGCATGGAGCTCGTCTCATCTGAGTCCCGGAAGGGAGCTCTGATTTCCCGCATGGACCTCGGGCATTAAGGCTACTTTGTGACTTCCAGCATGGAGCTCGTCTCATCTGAGTCCCAGAAGGGAGCTCTGATTTCCCGCATGGACCTCGGGCATTAAGCATGGGGCTCTGACTTCCAGCATGGAGCTCGTCTCATCTGAGTCCCAGAAGGGAGCTCTTATTTCCCGCATGGACCTCGGGCATTAAGCATGGGGCTCTGACTTCCAGCATGGAGCTCGTCTCATCTGAGTCCCAGAAGGGAGCTCTTATTTCCCGCATGGACCTCGGGCATTAGGCATGGGGCTCTCACTTCCAGCATGGAGCTCGTCTCATCTGAGTCCCGAAGGGAGCTCTGATTTCCCGCATGGACCTCTGGCATTAAGCTCTGACTTCCAGCATGGAGCTCGTCTCATCTGAGACCCGGAAGGGAGCTCTGATTTCCCGCATGGACCTCGGGCATTAGGCATGGGGCTCTCACTTCCAGCATGGAGCTCGTCTCATCTGAGTCCCGGAAGGGAGCTCTGATTTCCCGCATGGACCTCGGGCATTAAGGCTACTTTGTTACATTTTGGGATGAATGCTGGGCTTTGCTGAGACTGTGCAAGATGCTTTGCGTGAGCTCCGGATAGGCGACTTTGTGACATTTTGGGATGCGTGCTGGTACTTTGCTGGGACTGAGTGCCGCTGCATTTTGGGATCCATGCGGGTCCGTTTTGGGACTGAGTGCCGCTGCATTTTGGGATCTTTGGCTTGCATGGAGCTCGTCTCATCTGAGTCCCAGAAGGGAGCTCTGATTTCCCGCATGGACCTCTGGCATTACGCTCT
The DNA here is from genome assembly GCF_024500275.1 of Phycodurus eques. Taxonomy (NCBI): domain Eukaryota; kingdom Metazoa; phylum Chordata; class Actinopteri; order Syngnathiformes; family Syngnathidae; genus Phycodurus; species Phycodurus eques. The sequence continues at coordinate 1,159 of NW_026904389.1, read as the reverse complement.
GACTTCCAGCATGGAGCTCGTCTCATCTGAGTCCCAGAAGGGAGCTCTGATTTCCCGCATGGACCTCGGGCATTAAGCATGGGGCTTTGACTTCCAGCATGGAGCTCGTCTCATCTGAGTCCCAGAAGGGAGCTCTGATTTCCCGCATGGACCTCGGGCATTAAGCATGGGGCTTTGACTTCCAGCATGGAGCTCGTCTCATCTGAGTCCCAGAAGGGAGCTCTGATTTCCCGCATGGACCTCGGGCATTAAGCATGGGAGCTTTGACTTCCAGCATGGAGCTCGTCTCATCTGAGTCCCAGAAGGGAGCTCTGATTTCCCGCATGGACCTCGGGCATTAAGCATGGGGCTTTGACTTCCAGCATGGAGCTCGTCTCATCTGAGTCCCAGAAGGGAGCTCTGATTTCCCGCATGGACCTCTGGCATTAAGCTCTGACTTCCAGCATGGAGCTCGTCTCATCTGAGTCCCAGAAGGGAGCTCTGATTTCCCGCATGGACCTCGGGCATTAGGCATGGGGCTCTCACTTCCAGCATGGAGCTCGTCTCATCTGAGTCCCGGAAGGGAGCTCTGATTTCCCGCATGGACCTCGGGCATTAAGGCTACTTTGTTTACATTTTGGGATGAATGCTGGGCTTTGCTGAGACTGTGCAAGATGCTTTGCGTGAGCTTCCGGATAGGCGACTTTGTGACATTTTGGGATGCGTGCTGGTACTTTGCTGGGACTGAGTGCCGCTGCATTTTGGGATCCATGCGGGTCCGTTTTGGGACTGAGTGCCGCTGCATTTTGGGATCTTTGGCTTGCATGGAGCTCGTCTCATCTGAGTCCAGAAGGGAGCTCTGATTTCCCGCATGGACCTCTGGCATTACGCTCTGACTTCCAGCATGGAGCTCGTCTCATCTGAGTCCCAGAAGGGAGCTCTGATTTCCCGCATGGACCTCGGGCATTAAGCTGCTCGACTTCCAGCATGGAGCTCGTCTCATCTGAGTCCCAGAAGGGAGCTCTTATTTCCCGCATGGACCTCTGGCATTAAGCTCTGACTTCCAGCATGGAGCTCGTCTCATCTGAGACCCGGAAGGGAGCTCTGATTTCCCGCATGGACCTCGGGCATTAGGCATGGGGCTCTCACTTCCAGCATGGAGCTCGTCTCATCTGAGTCC
>NW_026904388.1:0-31350 GCF_024500275.1 Phycodurus eques | reverse complement strand
CGACGCGTGTGGAAAAAGAAGCGCAAAATGACGACGTTGATGGCGGCGGTCGTCCCCGGTCGCTCCCCCGGGGCTCGCCTCCTCCTCCCCGCGGGGACAGCGCCTCCATCCCCGCTGCGGGTCCACTAGACGCCGCCTCGGAGCTCCGTCAGCCGGGAGAGAACGCCAGTGGAGCCGCCCACCCGCAGCCGGTGCACGCACGGCCCCGCTCGGCCTCGCCGCTCGCTTTGGTTCATTATTATTCATTTATACATCTATAATTTTCAAAAAATGACTTATTGATGGATAACGCGCGCGCCCAGTGAGCCGAGATGGAGACCATGGAGAGAGGGAGTGCAGCGCGCTGGGGGGACTCTTCCAGAACGTCATCGCGGACATGAAGGTAACCGCGCTCGTGGATTCTCATCGTCATCCAAATTCATAATCATCATAATCGTGTGATGGGATGGTGACGTCATAGCACACAGGTGTCGTGGTGTGTCTGGGGAATGTGCCGCACCTCCCGCTTCATTCCACAAATCAATGGCTGGGTTGGGAAGCGCGCCCTATCTCCTGTTTAGTGTCGTGCCCTCAATGTATCCCACAATGCATCTGAGGAACTATCTGGGTCCACTTGATCCACTTGGCTCAACAGTGGGCTTCGCGACCGGGCCCGACCGTCAATGACACTCTTTTTAATGGTATGGAACAAGTATTATTTTGTGAAAAAATAAAAAGTTGGAAAGAAAATGCGAGTATGTTAGCGATTGGGTAAAAAATATAAAATGAAATGTGAACAAGTAGGGTCATGTGAATTATTATTTTTTTGTCCCTCCAAATATGGATAAGAGGGGATTGGATTTAAAAAACACACACACACACACCACACACAAATAAGCAGGGGAATGTGAATAACAAGAATTTTAGAATTTCTTCCCTTGAAAAAAAAAGCAAATAAATAGGGGATCGTGTCCTCAGACCGCTGCTGTTGCCACGGTGCAATTTATGTGCCGGCTGGCTGAAAGATGCCGCGGCGGCCCTGCCCGCCTCCGCCCAAACGCGGGCACGCCAACAAGACCGGCGCTGCAGTGTTGCCATGGCGACGGCCGGCCACGCAGCCCCAGCGCAGCTTAAGAGGAGGAGGAGTGACGGGTGGTGCAAATGTGTCAAATGACCCGAAGTCGGGAGATGTGTGACGAGCCACCATCCGGCACGCGCAAAGTATTGGGACGCGCTCAATTCATCAATCAGAGGTTGGACTAGAATGTCTGAAATCTCATTAAGACGTGCAAAGAACATGTTTTTGTCCGATCATCGAAGCAGTGTGATATCAGCGGCCATTTCGATGTCGTTTCCTCTGAATCGATTCACCTCCTGGCCAGCGGGCGGCGCTTTGCGCGTGACGACTGGCTCGACCAAAACATCTGAAGCGAAACTGAATCGTAACCTAAGAAATCGAAATAGAATCGAAGGTGGAGGTGCTTAACAATACATAGACACTATCCTAAAATGTTGACCTGGCAGAAGAGGAAGGAAGACGTCAAATGTGACCGACAAGTTTCGACAAATGACACAAAAGGTGAGTTTGGCGTGGAAGAACATTTGCGCAAACGTACTCGCACCATCTCGTTCCAAAGTCTTCCGAGGAGATCGGAAGGCGTCGTATCGCTGCGAACAAATCCCACAACTTTCCCCTGAGCGTGTCCCGATACTTTTGTCCACGTTCTGCTGCAGCGCTCCTCAGTCTGAGGATTCGCGGGGTCTCGCGGATCGACACGATCGATCCGTCTCCGGGCTCTCGATGCGTCCGGAGCTCGAGAGAAGGCACGCACACGTCATGCTGGGTTTCTTCTTCTTGTCTTTGCTCCGCAGGGCAGTTATCCCGTGTGGGAAGACTTTGTCAGCAAAGCCGGCAAACTGCAGTCACAGCTCAGGCAACGTTCACCTTTTTTGAGGTCGACAGAGGTCACATGACTTGACTGGAGTCAGACTTATTAAAGGGCGAGTTTGCCATTTTCGATCAAATCACTTTTCGGGGATCCAACATCTAACGACGTGAATGCCACAGTTCAGCTCACCAATTAGCTTGAGCTTATCTTATTTTTGTTCAACCTTTAATGAAGAAGACAATCAAATATGTCATGGAAAATCTCATGTTTGCTATTGTGTAACTGGTGTTACTGTGTACATTCAATAGTGAATCACAACCGTTGGTTTCATTCGAATACACAATGTCCTTCAATATGAAGTCATCTTTCTTCGATTTTATTATTTTCTTTGCCATGAAGTGATGACTTGAAAATACAAACCAGTGATGCCTTTCGCAGATATCAAAACACGGACAGCGACACTGAAACGGGAGGAATCGTCCCGAGAAACATGTGTCCAAAATGCTGAAACTTTTTTCCCCCGGTTGTTATCGGTAGACTGAAGTAATGTGAATGTTTTCGGATTGAATAGCGCTCCACGTTGAGAAAAAACGGCGGCCATGCTGTGTGACTCCGACACTTAACAGCATTTACTGTTTCATCAGAAAGTGAGAATAGATCAGCGTTTCAGAGTAAAACTCCAACCGATCATGATTATTTGGACAAGGGTAGAAATCGGCTGATAAAATTGGCCAACGGATGCATTGGTCGGGCCCTAGAAAGGAAGGAACTCCCCTTTGACACCTCCCTGGTAGGCCGGTTGGTGTTTCATTCTTGAGAATTGTTTTCATGTGACCGAGCAAGATTGTACAGTCTGACACGACTTATCTGAAATTGAGCAGGGACTCCGCTTGACCCGCTCGATTTTTGCGACAGTAACTTGGGGCTTACTGATGACAATTTTGGCCAACCGGAAGACAATCATTTCCAGTTGGGGGAAAAAAAAATAATCACGAGATGCAAACAATGATGAATGAAATTGAACCAAGTGATCCCGTGATGTTTGGCAGGACGACGGTGGCGGCGGCGGCGGCCTTCCTGGACGCCTTCCAGAAGCTGGCGGACATGGCGACCGGCAGCCGAGGTAGGAGGCGGGCCTCGGCGACAGCTCGGTGGAACTAAACAGCGTCGGAAGCACTGACCGACATTCATAACCTTTGTATTAATTAATCCCTAAACTTTTATTTTCATGACCTCCCATTTTTTTTGGAGGGGTGGGGAGGGGTTGGACTTATGGTACATTATTCGCAGGCTAAAGTACTGCATGTGTTAATTTGGTGCCATTGTTTTGGTCAAGGAACTCTTTTGAAGTGAGTTGCGATACTTCATTAACACAAAAGTAGTGCTTTGTTACCATAGAGTGGCATCTTGGTGCCAAGGAACTATGCTGAAACGAGTTGAGGGGTTTCCTATCGACAAAAGTAGCACATTGAGGCTATGTAGTGTGCCATCTTGGTGCTGAGGAACTATGTTGAACTCAGTTGAGGAGTTTCCTTTGGACAAAAGTAGCACATTGAGGGTATACTGTGGCCTCTTGGCGCCGATAAATGATGTTGAAGTGAGTTTAGGAGTTTCATTTTGAGTTTTTTAAAAGTAGAGCTTTGGCACCATCCATCTTGGTGCTCAGGGCCTATGTTGAAATCAACTGAGGAGTTTCATTTGGCCTCTTCAAAACATTGATTTTGTTGTCCTGAAGCCACTTCGTAAACCAGTTTGGCAGTATGCTTGCGGTCAACGTTCATTGGGGACGACCCAATTTCATTTCAGCCAAGCGTTAACTTCCTGGCTGATGTCAAGGCGTTGCTGCGTCAGTATTTCCACATGATGATCTTTCTGGAGCAAAGCAAGCCCACAACATGATGCTGCCACCCCTGTGTTGCACAGTTGGGATGGTGTTCTCAGGCTTGCACCTTTCCCACTTTATCCTCCAACTCTAACCATTCTCATTACGGCCAAGCAGTTCAATTTTAGCTTTTTCACACCACAGGACCTGTCTCAAAAAATGAGGGACTTTGTGCCTCACCTGGGAACTCAGTGAGTTGCTCCAGCTGCTCTCCTACTTTCTCCTCTTCTTTAATGTAGGAGGGAACTGATTCATGCTGCTGCTGCTGCTCAGGAGGTACATGTTGAAAAAACACAAGAACGCGTGCCTTTATTATTTCATATTTGCAGCTCGTATCACACCCTTAACAATGGTGGTATGGTGCCAATACTGTACATTGCTACTCGTACTCAAACCTGGACTAAAAAGCTGCAATACGACAACAGACGACGTACTGTACTATTCTGTCCTCTCTGAATGTGCAGTGAGCAGTTTGGCAGAGAACAAACGGTTCTTCAAAAAGAGTCCACGTGGTTTTGGACGCACCAGTTGAAGTTGACAGTCAAACGAAGCGCCTCACCTGAGAACTCGGTGAGCCGCTCCAGCTCTTTTCCTGCATGCTCCTCGCCCTCCTCCTCCTCTTCTTCTTTAACACGGAGGGGCTCCGGTTCATGCTGCTGCTGCTCGGGGGGAACGTCTCGAAAAATAGTACAACACATGCTTTTGTGATTTCGTATTTGCAGTTCGGAAATGACACATTCCAAACTGGAATCTTTCCATGGGCATTAGCTGGGAATTGACGGTCATTTAATGGCGAGCTGTCACTCACATTGGAGCATCAACCGAGCCCCGGCACAAACAACGCAAATCTGCGAGGAATTGAAAAAAAGACCAAAAAAAATTGTTGAAAATTCTCTTGACATGCCAGAAGACAGAGCACTGCTTTAGTCGAAATGAAACTCCTCAATTCACTTCATCATAGTTGCCATAGTTGCTGGCACAAAAGCAGAAAATTTGGGAGTTTTTCAGCAAATATCAGAGGATAGCACCCCATAATGTGCGGGAGCACACTTGCCAATCTTGATTTGTTCTTTGAATTATTCAAAATTGGACAAACGTGTGTTGTCGTCGAGAGAGCAACCGATTAAAAATACCGATTTTTGTTTGTTTTCTACCATTCACCGAGAGTTGTATTGGGCGAATAAAAATGGCTAAAACGTGGTTTTAGCTGGCCAGCCCTGGTAGTTTTTATTTCTCATGTTTACAATATGCGGACTGAATTACACTATTCACAAAAATACACGACGTATAACCTTTCTGGGTGAACTTCATTTTGTCTCCATACACTTACCACCGTCAATGTAAAACGAAACAATGTGATTCAAGTGCGTCGATGATGTGACTCAAAACCAAACCGACCTGCTTTGTGTCGCCGAAGTTCAACTCGAGGCTTGAAAACAGCGTCCAGCAGTCGGCGCTGTCGCTCGATCTCCTGTTTGGATCGACACAGTTCCTCCTCGGACTCCGCCATCGTTGTTTCAAACGCCACAAATATTTCTTCAACGGCAGCGTTTCGTCGCTGATTCACCAAAGCTCGCAGCATTTGGACTTTGCACATTTTGTTTCCCCTCCACAACAATAACAACATGTTGGATATATTTTAGAAGTTATCATTTCTTTGTATGAGTATTATGGACAATTTTTAGAAAGAATGATGTCTCGCCTTCAAGAAGATGACTCAGCAGGAATCATCAGAGAGAAGGACGTGGCAGGTGTTGGTGCCATGTTTTCACCTTGAAAGCCTCCCCTTAGTGTGTTGTGTCTTGTAAACTTAGAAACCTCCCTATTTCAAATAAATACAGGAGCGACGGGAGAGATTGTTGAGAGCGTGTTGAGAGGCTGTAATCTGAACAATCTCCCATTCGCCGCCCTCATGAGAAAAAGAAACCAGCGTCTTCATTCCTTTTGTCTATTTTTTATAATGTTGGGCAAGATAAATCCAACACAACAACACTTTAGCGGGCTCTGTGCTTCGTGTCGCTAACTTCCGTGCCTGTTTTTTTTTGTTCGCAGCATACACGTTTCGATACGAATATTGTGGTTTTTTTTGTTAATTTTTTTTATTCATAAATGTGTATTCAACGACGCTATAACAACAAATTATGACGTCGCTCGCTAGCACTAGCTTAGCTTTAGCTTGCTCACTTCCGCATTCTCGCTCAGCGAACCGAGCTGACGAGAGCGCTTTGCGGTGAATAAATCGTCCAAAACGGTGACGACGACAAAGTGTTCCCTTTTCGACGTGTATCGACCTTCGGTGCGGTTATGTACTTGTCCCAATTGAATTGTTGAGCGAAACGAATGACGTATCTTGACCGCGACGGGCACCGTCTCCATCTTGTTTGCGTTCTTCTTCGTTGGCGAAACGCGAACTGGCGAGGACGCCGCCTGGCGGGCGCCGTGGTCGCCCGAACTGCCAGCAAGACGCAAGCGCTATCAATCAAACGTGTCCATTGTTTCAGATTAGTGATCTTCCGACAAATTATGGATCGGAACTAAAAATATCGGCTACCTTGGTCCAAAGTTTTGTTTACGAACACTCGCTGTGAAACTATGAAAGGATGTAGTAAGATTTCAATGAAAATTCTGTATCATGACACGAGCATGTGATGAATCTCCTCATTTTATTAGCAAGGTTTATCAATGCAAATTTGTCAATCAATCACAAAGTCGCTTTTTTCCCAGTATTTTACAAGGATTTATATTGAATTGCAGAATTCCAAAAACAAATGCAATCGACGACATTGTCCCATCTGAGCAACGTACAAATTGACAGAGTTGTTTGTTGAAGTGAAAAGCGGGTCCTGGAATCGATAACAGGATTATAAAATCATTTTGGACTGATAAAAGGAGTGCGAGGCAAACCGGCAATCGACACATTGTGATAGCAATTCATCGTAGCTGTTCAAGTGCTTGATACAACGAAAGAAGAAATCCTCTCATTGTGTGACTGCGCCGATTTCTGACAAACTTAACGGACAGAAGAAAGCAACCCGATCAACTCCAACGAGTCTCACCCAAGACACCAAAGCCAGCAAAAACTGTGACTTAACAGAAACATCTTAATTGCACAAATTGTCTGCGTGAAGAACAAATCCCATCTCTGTTTTCAAGCCCAAGTGTGATGAGAAAGCGCTCGATGGAGACATCTCTCTCGTGTTCCGACACCTGCACGGAGAAGAGCACGCGAATGCACCTGGAAAGAGTCCCGAGAACACGAGCGGAGTCCACGTCAGCGAAACTCACCGTGCGACGGCGGCTGCGTCTCACTCGGAAGCGGGCGTCGGGGCGGCGGGCTCGGAAGCGGGCTCGGAATCGGCGTCGACGGCTGCCGTGAATGAAAAAAAAGATGTGAATGAAAACAAGTCCGACTGTGGAAGGAAGGACATTTGCTCCACGAAGGCCTCTTGAATCCATCTTCACTCGTACTTTGAGCTGCGGTTGGGACAAATCTTCTACTTCCTGACTACGAGAGTGCGGTGGGGAACTTCTTTGGAATCGTACAGTTCATAGCCGCATATTTACAATTCCACATTCATGAATTCGGATGTTGGGGAATATTTATTGAGGGGAAGCTATCTTCTGTTATTCGCCGTCTTTGCGCTCAGCCCAAAACCATAGCGAATATTAAAATAGAGGTTTGGCGCCGCCCGGCGGCATCTCGGGGCCAGGGAACTTTGTGGAAGCGAGGGGAGGAGCTTCAATCGAACGAACCCCAGTGCGGCTTTGGCACGCTTCGCCGTCGAGGGCCGAGGAACACGAGTGAACTAAGTCGTACGTTTTCCACGAAATCTAAATTGACTTCAATTCGGTTTCAGGTTTTCTCTGCCTTAGGGAGCGAGTCCTTTTTTCCACAACGATGGCGACATCGACATTCACGTGCTGACTATTTGCGACTCCTCGTGCACACTTTTGGAGCAAAGGTCCACGTCAGACCTTCGCACGAGCGCTTTGCCGACTGCGGCTCAAAGGAAACAGAAGGCGTCGCACTTACAAGCTGGATCGTATTTGGCTGCGAAGAAAAAAGAGACACAAAGGTCACGATGGGCACAAATCTTCCCGACAGAGCGAACGTCGGCGTCCCTCACCTCGTCTGCTTTTGTAAAGCTTGACGAGGACCGCGACCGCCGCCGCCGCCAGAGCGAGGACCGCCAGCGGGACAGCGACGGCCAGCGCCATCTTCCTCTTTTCTTCCTCTTCGCAGAGTGAGAAGAAAGAAGAAAACGTGTGAGCGATCGTTCCGACGCGCGACGATCTGAGCGTCGGTCACCTCGGATGCGCGCGTTGCTCCGGACGCTTCTCCTCTCCAGCTTGGCGACGATGTCGTCCGCCACGCCGGACAGCTGGAACACGCATTCGTAGCGGCCCTCGGCTTCATCGGTCACCTCCGCTTTCAGGTCGGCCGTCGTCTGGAAGGTTCCGTCGTGGTTGCGGAGGGTCTCTCCCGTCTCCACGTCCTCGTGGAGCTCCTCGCCGTCCTTCCTCCAAAACAGGGCGGCCGCGCCGGGTAGAAACCCGTCGCGTGGCAGGTGACCGGAGAGGACGGCGTCTTCTGGAGGAGAGACACCGTGGGAAGCTCTGCGGGCCGAGGGAGACGTGGACACCGGGTGAGAGAGGGGCAGAGACGGAGAGAGAGAGCGTGGGAGAGGAGGAAAAGATGGGGAGAACGTGTGAGAGGACAAAAGAGAACTTGTGAGAGGAACAAAGATGGGAAGAATGTGTAAGAGGAGGAAATATGGAAAGAAAACGAGTTGAAGGGAGCGTGTGAGGAGAAAGTATGGAGACAATCAGTGACAGATTGAAAAGAGAGAGATTGTGTGAGAGGGTGAAAAGATGGAGAGAACAAAAGATGGAGAAAACGTGAGAGAGAGGAAAGGAGCGAACGAGGAAAGAGTGCAGCTTGTAATGCCAGTAAAGGTCCTGTAGGGGGCGTGCTAACATGATGTGACTGCACCTGTTCTCATCAGGAAGTCCCTCCCATTGGTCACATGCTTCTTCAAGTAAGAAGGACAAATCTCAGTGTAGTAGTTCTTCAGGTTTAGCTTCCAAAGTTCGTGACTGTCCCACTTGAGTTTGGTGACGAAAGCTTGTGGGTGAGCTGCGATCCATCTCATTGTCTTCACCTCCAACGAGATGAAGGCTTCTCCATCGTAACTGTCGTGTTGCCAACCATCGACCTCATCGGTCTCGTCGTCCCATTCGCAGCCGTACATCACCTGGATCATGTGAACACCTGAGAGAACGACGTTGAAGAGTGACGCCATGTCGAGAGAGAAGGAAACGTGTTTATGAGGAGGAAGAACGTGTACGAGCACATGAAATCTATTTGAATTGTGGAAAGCTGAACGTCAACAAACCTCCAGTTTGGTTGAAGCGCGCTTTGGCAGTTTCGATGTTGATTTTGTTGACCTGCTCATTACCAATACTGATCTGTGTCTGTCCCTCCCAGTAGTGAGGATCATCTGCTGTGATTTTGTTCATCCAGTCCTGTTTGGGTTTTGTTTTCCTGCTCTTGCTGTCGTAGCGCAAAATCGGAACGTCGTCAACATAACCGACCTCCGAGAAGTCTGGGATGTTTGGAATTTGAGACGATGCTGTCATGAAATACTTGAGCGTGTGAAGCACTGAAAGAAAAAACAAACAAAAAGGTGATCTTCCTTTTTTGTTTGATGGCCCAAAATCTTGCACTCTTCCTATTTCAAATGATTTCGTCTTCCGTTGAAACATTTGAACGTCTTTTTTAGGGAAAATAAATGAAAATCAAAAGATACAAAACATTCCATTTTCTTTTGTGGTCATTTCAATACTTGAATATTTATTTAAACGTATTCTTACACACAAATTTCTCAATGGATTCGACAACAGACGCTCATCATTCTTTTGATTTCATTTTCACGACTTCCGTATCATGTTACAATTATCATGCCCTTGCTAAATAAATGGATTTAATAGTCCTTAATAACAGATTCGTCAATAAATATAGACGATATATTTTGTAAACTTAAGTTGTAACTCTGGAAAAGGAACTTCTGACAATAAATATGTTAGAATGATGATCTACTAAAAGATACGCTAAACACTACACAGATTTTGTTTGTCGTTATTTCAAGAAATGAGATTTTATTTGTATTTTTTTCCCCACATATATTGAAATGCCGCCTCCGTGAGGCGAATATTCCAATGGCAGCTTTGCCAAGTGAAACCAGTTGCAAGAACTTCGGACTGAGGGTCCAAGTGTTGCTTCCGGCAAAGTCAAGAGCGTCGACACCAATCATCGGAACACGATCGGGATCATCAAGTTGTGGACAAAGTGCACTTACCGGGCGTCACGCTGTGGATTTGCGCAGCCGCGACAAACAAGACAAACAACTTCAGCGTCGCCATGTTTTGCTCCTTTTCGTCCACAAAGTGACGACGACTCCTCGTCGACGGCCGAACGGCAAATGACAGCAAACCGGAACACGCGCCTTCTCTACGGTGCCGATGACGTCACTTTCGCTTTCCTCATCATCGGGCGACAAGATTTGACTCGCGTGGCGTCGTTGTGTCGCTCAAATGAAGTCGAGGGTGCGAAATTGGAGACGAGAAGCAGCGCGAGTGTTTTGGGAAGCTTGTGCTGAAACAGCGACGCTTTCGCTTTCGTTCTTGGCGCGCGCGCGCGAGCCTTTCGGGGAAGTCACGTGACCGCGCCCGCCCACTTTCCGAAGAAACATACGACGACGTGCGTGGAGGAAAACTCCATTTGCGCTACGTTCATGCAAAAGTAATCACACTTCCCAAGGGTGTGGATTTTCCTCTCATTTTGTCAGTTCCAGGAAAATATTTGATGTTTGTTGGGATGATAAGAAAAATAGAGTGAGGTCACACATTCTGAGGGGCCGTAGGCGCAGAATGGCAGCCACGCTTCGTCAGACTGCTTCGCAAGTCGTGTCTTTGAGTGCCTAGAAAAGTGCTGTACGAGTGTCATGCGTTGGATTGAGTATGAGAATCAAGTTGTATTTTTATCTGTAAAAGAAAATGTCATATTACAACTCCGGCATAGAGTTATATTGTTGTAATTTGAGAATAAAAGTTGCATATTGTCAATGAAAAGAGAATGCACTCTATTGTTAGATAAAAAGCTGCACTTTTACAAGAATTAAGTTGTATTTTGGGGGGTTTTAGAGGCATCGGTTTATCTGAGAATATTTTATTTTTGCTATTTCTTCGCTTGATAGGAGTTTTCGTTTAGATACCTGTGGATGTTTCAGCGTTCTGCAAAGTTTTATTTTTATGAGTAAGTCACAATCAAAAATAAGAACGAAGTTGTCTATTCCAGAAAAAGAACGGCAAACAATGCAGTCAAGCATAAGAAATCAATGTTTTATTGTAGTTTCTTCCATTTAAAAACCAAACAAAAAAGAGACAGAAGCATGCACACATTCCTGGCAGCAGCCTAAAACTTAAAATCAGCTTGGGTGGGAACACGAGCGTCGTTGAGAACAGGCCCGGCTGGTTTGGTGTTTTTCTTCAAGCATCAGAAAAGGTTACGTGACATCTTCAGCAACCAAATTTGTTCTGTGTGAACGGCCGACGTTGAATTCCTCCTTCATTCATGCGGAACCCTTGGGGGGAACGGACAAATGAATAATTATTAAGACAAAAGCCCGACATCAATCAATAGACCCGGGAGGGTTTTTTTTAAACACGTAAAATAAAGACTTTGATTTGACAAACATTTGATCCTCTTAAAACAAATAAAAGTCGTATTAAATCTGGAGCATTTTGAGCAATACAGCATGTACAACATTCGCAGAAGCAGCAGCGCAGCCAATGAGTCCGCAGCACTCAATGCATGTACACTATGTACAAGCAGAAAACAAACCGCAGTTTGGCACTAGGCACACTTCCAAAATCACGTGTTGACAAAAAATATATATACAAAAAGTTGTAAATTAGAGAAGTGCTTATAGTTGGGGTAAATCAGAGGAATTTCAACTCAAACATCATTTTGGGTGGAATTGAGCAATCATTTTGAGATTTTTTGGGGGGGGGCAAAATTATATATATTATAAAAGGGGGAAGCGGGCATTTCCACCATCAGAGAAGAAGGAAAATGATGTAGTGGGACAAAAAAGAAAAAATGTAAATCTGGCATTGCTACTATTACGAAATATAGTATATTTTTATTTGATGTAACTGGTTTAATTAAAAAAAGCAAAAATAAATACTCCAATTTGGCAATAATTCTGGGGAAAAAAACAAACGCTGCCATTTCTGCTATGCGAGTTGTAGTCCAAAAAATATTTGGTATGATTGACCTCATTTAAACTAAATAAATAAATACATTTAAAAAGTGGGGGGGGGAAGCTCCAATGTGGGATAAAGCGGATGTATTTTTGGCCATTTCCATGTGAAAAGTAGCCAAAATTATTTTGCTGTAATTCAGCTAACAAAAAGGGTGGAAAAAAGATCCAATGGGGTGGGGGGGGGGCATCTTTTTTACCATTTCCACCATGGAAGAAGTCATCAAAAATGATTACTTGGTATAATTGGAATGATAAAAAAAAATATGGACCAGGAAAATTTTTTGTTTGTTTGTTTGTTGCCATTTCCACCGTGAAAGCCGTAGTCAAAAATAAAAAAGGGGGGTTGGGAAATTGCAGCATGAAAAGAAAACAAAAAAAAACAAAAAAAACATCTGGTTTGGTTGGAGGGAGGCGACCTGAGGGTCTCGACAATCGCTTGTTGTTCCTGAGTGCTAACGAGGAAAACTTGCTGGGCTGAGCTCGGACGCTATTTACAGCCATTTAGTCCGTCCTTCCTTTTCTCCGCTTTAGCATCCTCAAACGTTTTCCTGGCGAGCGGGAAGAACCCGCGACGTCTTTTGCGGGTTCCCCCGGTCTACGCCTCGTGGATGGCGATGCGCGGCGAGCGACGGAAGTCGACGGAGGCGGACGAGCTGCGGTAGAAGGAGCGAGTCTGGCGGTGGAGGCGCGCCCGCTTGCTGCCCACGCACAGGCTGCGCTTGCTGGACGAGATGATCTCCGTGATGAACTTCTTGCAGTCCACGCACACCTCCATGGACGCCCAGTCCCCCGTCAGCTCCTTGGGGAGGTCCGGGTCGCCCCGGGTCGGAGGTGACGCGTCGTCGTCGTCGTCGTCGTCACCCGTGCCCGACTTGCTGAACCTGAGAAAGACGGCAAACACGAACGCTAAACAGAGCTCTCTCGGGACGTTTATTTGTGTACTGAAAAAATAAAAAAAGATTAACAAGGTAATAGTGGTCGCAGAGAGAAGATATGCTGCTGCGTGTTAAAGTAGCAACTGTGAAAGTTTGTAACTACCAAATGTTTGCCAATTTCTGGTAGCCCGCCTGTGGCATTTCAAATTATATGTTAGCATTCAGCTCGCAGGCTTTTGTGAGATGAAATTATATGGTTCGGTCGAGCCCTTTTGGTGTTTACATATATAATGTTTGATTATTTGTTGTGTGCTCCGTTTGTATGTGTTGCTGCTAAAACATTTTCTAACTTTAAATTAAAAGTTATTTTCAAGCTATTTTCTCTTTGTTAAATAAAAATCTAGTCGTATCTAAAAACTAAAAATATCCCAATGTAATTTTCAATGGGTCTACGATTCAAATATTTTACAATTTCTTTTTTTTTACATTCTTCTTAATTAGAAAAATATATATAATCTATACAAGACTTGCATAGAAATCCTGTACTGCATCTAAAGTAAGAAATCATCTTTGTTAGCTCGAGGCATGTTTGAAGGCGAGATGTCTCGCCTTCAAGACGATGACTCAGCAGGAATCATCAGAGAGAAGGACGTGGCCGGGACGTGGCAGGTCAACGTTGGTCCCATGTTTTCACCTCGAAACCCTCCCCTTAGTGTGTTGTGTCTTGTAGCTTAGTACGTTATGTCTTGTAAACTTAGAAAGCTCCCTATTTTCAAATGAATGCAGGAGCGACGGGAGAGATTGTTTAGAGCAGACATGCCCAAAGTCCGGGCCCCGTGTTCATATTTCCACTGGCCCGAAGCCTCTGTCATCAAACCATTCCTATGTGGCTGGCCCGGCAGTACAAAATACACGCGCAGTTTTATATTTCACCACAGGGTGGCAGTAAACTTGTGGCTGAACTCTCGCGGGGCCGTTTTGCGCATGATCTGTTTTTCGCCCATTTCTAAAATGGCAACCGGAAGTAAGAAAAGGAAAGTTGATAGCGAGGGCCGACGTTTCCAGGACAAATGGAAGTCTGCATATTTCTTCACTGAGTTTCGAAACAACTGCGCCTGCCTAATTTGCCAAGAGGCTGTGGCTGTGTTCAAGGAGTTCAATATAAAGAGGCACGACCAGACGGAACACGCTAATGACGACAAGCTAACTGGGAACAATGGAAGCAACTGGAAGCCGGTTTAACGGCACAGCGACGCTTTTCACAAGAGCCAGTGAGTCGAAGGAAAACGCAACAAAGGCGAGCTACGAGGTGGCAACGCTGATTGCCGAGCACCGCAAACCTTTTACTGAGGGTGAATTATTCAAGACTGTGTGGTGAAAATGGTGGAGAACATTTGTCCTGAGAAAAAGCAACAGTTCGCCAATGTTCGCCTGGCTCGTAGCACCGTGTCACGAAGGAGCGAAGAAGTTTCTTCTGATATTAAGAGACAGTTGGACGCAAAAGGAGTGGAGTTTGAATTGTTTTCGTGAGCCTGTGACGAAAGCACGGATGCATCCCACAGCGCTCAGTTCCTGATTTTTTGGAGAGGAGCGGACAGTGAAATGAACGTGCGTGAAGAGCTACTTGACCTCCAGAGCCTCCGGGACCAAACAAGAGGGAAAGATTGATTTGCTTCTGTTTGTTCCGCCATCACGGGGATTATTACGGATGGCGCACCTGCCCACGGTCGGCGAGCACAGTGGATTATCAACCCGAGTGTGTCACAAAGAAAGCGAAGGAGGAGGTAACGCTACAAAACTCCATTGTATTATGTGCCACACCCTTTCCGTGGATCTCGGTGACGTTCCAGCCCACCTGCAGCTGGAGCTCATTGAGCCGCAGCGTGACACGGAGTGTCGCAGCCGGTGCCGACGACTCCCTCTTGTCAACTGGATAAACAAAGACAGGTTCCGAGAGAGTCGTACATTTGCTAAGAAAATGTTGAGCTTGTTTGGCTCGACCTAGTTGTGTGAGAAGACATTCTCAGTCACGGACACGAACACGAACAAGAACCGCGTGAGGACAAGACGACGTGACTCCCACCTGCGCATGAAAACCACCGCTTTTGAGCCAGACCCGCCCCATCGACTGCAGTCGAGATCTCAGTATCGCCCTTCACGTGAATGCAAATTCATTCTGATGCATTTCAGAAAAATACTTTATTTTGCATTTCATTCATTTTTATTTGAACCTTCATTTATCCAGGCCAGGCAGTCATGAGATCTAGCGAGCAGCAGACAGCCTAGTAAAACGGTAAAACTAAAAATACAAAAAAGCATTCCCCTCGTCGGTAGCGTGTCAAATTAACGCTGGCCCGCGTGACCATTTTTTACGGCAATGTGGCCCCTGAGCCAAAACGTTTGGGCACCCCTGGTTTAGAGCGTGTTGAGAGGCTGCAATCTGAACAATCTCCCATACGCCCTCCTCATGAGAAAAACAAAGCGGCGTCTTCGTTCCTTTTGTGTCTATTTTGTAGAATGATAAATCCAACGCTAAGAAATGGATAGATGCTGCTGAGAGAGCACTTGAAGTGATAGGAGATTGCGAGAAGCACATTAACGCATACGATGGCTTTGAACTTGTTATGCCTCGAAGAGGAGTCATGAAAAATGTGTTAACTGCGCGTCAGAGGGAGTCATTTTTCGGGTTACGGAGTGACGCGACGGTAATGAAGGATGATAAAACGGGGAATGAGGGAGAAGCGTGTGGAAATATGAACGCACGTTCGGGATAATAGTAGGCCGTCGACCAGTATATGCCACGTGAACATTTGGGAATATAAAGGAAGTCGGTAAGCGTCGTCAGTAGACGTGCATAGAAGTTCCTGTTTGTGGCAGACCGGATGAAGACATTTACGCAAGGGACACCGGTCGGCTGAAGACCCCCTTACCATATTAAATTGATACAATGTAAGGAATATGAATACAGTACAGTGAATGCAATCCTTTCCATCACAGCAGTGGGCGGATGTGTCAAGTTGAGTGCTACTGACTTACGAGAGGGAGTTAGGGTGTGTCTAACGACCAGCTACATACGATATGAGACGGTGCCTCGTTTGCATCGTGTGCCAGGGAAATTATGAGGAGGACATGTTTTGAGAACGGCTAATATGCTGTGAGGATGAATCTGTTTGATTGTCTCCCCAGATTCAGCACGAGAGCAGGGAAGACAAAGAGGATTTGGCCATCTGTCTGGCAAGCCAATTTGGAGGAGCTTTATTGATTTGCATTCTGTCTCCTAAATCAGGTTGATTACAACACTTTGTGGACAAGCGGGAGAGCTACTTTTTGAGCTAAGGGACAAATTCATCAGGGATAGTATTCTTAGATTTCTAAAAATAAGATAACAGGGTTGCCTGCCCCAGTTATGGGGGACTGGTTCCTTACAGCGGTCGGGGAGGCTTGGTCAATGTGGGACATAAAGTAATAATTCACAAAAGGGGTCATCGGGAAGCACCGTATACAGATGAATAAATACGAGTTAAGGTTGATTGAGGAAATAGCAGACAGAATAATCTGGGAAGTCCTGCGGTGCCCTGAGCCCTAAAATCGCCGGGAACTCGCACTAAAATGTTCAATGGCAGGACATCGGCATCCCAGCTAGGGGGCCCGTTTTACGACTGGTGCGTTACGTCTGAGGATAAGAGACAGAGGTCGGGAGGGTTGCAACTCGGAGACAACTGGAAAATGGAAGACAAGAACAAAGGTTAGTTAGACTTCCAAATCTTAATTGAACAAGCTAGAAAGTAAGCGGATAGAAACCAAATTTAGAAGCTACGACAGAAACGCCGTGACCGAACAGGTGACTACGGGAGGCTCGGTCGTGTTAGCGGGACCTTATGACAAGTGAAAACCCAGTGTGTCCCCTCGCATACGCTGTCACAGCCGCGGGTCGCTCGCCGGTTTCGGCTTTTCAGTTCATCCGCAACGATAACAAAGACACAAGCGATGCCGGGAAGCCAGGAAGGGGGGCGCGACGGTTGTTATTCGTCACGAGAGACTCAGAGAGACTCGTCAACCTGACGATTGCATCTACATGAAGGATGTTCTCATGACAGAAAAGAATTATGCGCAGCGACGTGGCTGGAAAGACGGACATACGAGCGAGCCGTTTCTTGTACACCCGGGGAGTCATAAGACGAAATCAGTCGGTGCCAGAGCTATTTTTAAATCGTCAATCGAGCAGGAATATCGCGGTACGGAGGAGGAAAACCACGTGTCGTGATTGTCATGGTGAGTTCAAAGCGATCGACTTTCAAATACGAGTTACGTGATGGCAGTGGAGGAGGCGGTTTTTGCCCAAACGGGAACGAGGGAAGTGGGATATTAATTGCGTGAAAAACTAAAAGCCTCAGGAGGCTGCACAAGTTGCATAGCTCGCGAATTCCAAATTGAGATCCGCGGATTGGGTAAGCACACAAAATGCTTCCAAAGGGGTTGGTTGGGAATTACGAGTCAACCAATACATATTCTGTGTCCAATGTTTATGGTTTGTCTTCAATGTTTGTGTCGTGTTGAGTAAAAGCAGAAATGAAGCACCACTGGGTCAAATTCACTCATGCGGAGAAGGCTTTTACGCACTTTGCGGGGTCATCTGAGACTAACATGTTTATGACGACCGAGGACATCGTGACGGACAAGTGGGTCAGGTCTCCACAGACCGTTGACTAACTTTTATCTCTTGCTGATACTTCTTTTGGCTGGTGATGTTGAACTAAACCCTGGGCCACTGCTACCTGGGCCAACATCACTGCCAACTGGGCCTTTACCTCGAGCAGCCGGGCTAACACCAATGCTAGATCAGCTAACATCATTGCTAGCTAGGCCTCCACCTCTGCTTGCTGGGCCTCTACCACTGCCACCTGGGCCAACACCACTGCTAGTTGGGCCAACACCACTGCTAGTTGGGCCTCCACCACTGCGAGCTGGGCCTCCACCATTGCCGGCTGGGCCTCCACCACTGCTAGGTGGGCCTCCACCACTGCTAGCTGGGCCTCTACCACTGCCACCTGGGCCAACACCACTGCTAGTTGGGCCTCCATCACTGCTAGCTGGGCCTCCACCACTGCTGGTTGGGCCTCTGCCTCTGCTAGCTGGGCCTCTACCACTGCCAGTTGGGCCTCCATCACTGCCAGTTGGGCCTCCACCACTGCCGGCTGGGCCTCCACCACTGCCGGCGGGGCCTCCACCACTGCCGGCTGGGCCTCCACCTCTGCCGGCTGGGCCTCCACCACTGCCGGCGGGGCCTCCACCACTGCCGGCTGGTGGGCCTCCACCACTGCCGGCTGGGCCTCTACCACTGCCACCTGGGCCAACACCACTGCTAGTTGGGCCAACACCACTGCTAGTTGGGCCTCCACCACTGCGAGCTGGGCCTCCACCATTGCCGGCTGGGCCTCCACCACTGCCACCTGGGCCAACACCACTGCTAGCTGGGCCTCCACCTCTGCTACCTGGGCCAACATCACTGCCAACTGGGACTTTACCTCGAGCAGCCGGGCTAACACCAATGCTAGATCAGCTAACATCATTGCTAGCTAGGCCTCCACCTCTGCTTGCTGGGCCTCTACCACTGCCACCTGGGCCAACACCACTGCTAGTTGGGCCAACACCACTGCTAGTTGGGCCTCCACCACTGCGAGCTGGGCCTCCACCATTGCCGGCTGGGCCTCCACCACTGCTAGGTGGGCCTCCACCACTGCTAGCTGGGCCTCTACCACTGCCACCTGGGCCAACACCACTGCTAGTTGGGCCTCCATCACTGCTAGCTGGGCCTCCACCACTGCTGGTTGGGCCTCTGCCTCTGCTAGCTGGGCCTCTACCACTGCCAATTGGGCCTCCATCACTGCCAATTGGGCCTCCATCACTGCTAGCTGGGCCTCCACCACTGCTGGCCGGGCCTCCACCACCGCTAGCTTGGCTTCCACCACTGCCGGCTGGGCCTCCACTACTGCCGGCTGGGCCTCCACCACTGCCGGCTGGGCCTCCACCTCTGCCGGCTGGGCCTCCACCACTGCCGGCTGGGCCTCCACCTCTGCTTGCTGGGCCTCTACCACTGCCACCTGGGCCAAGACCACTGCTAGTTGGGCCAACACCACTGCTAGTTGGGCCTCCACCACTGCGAGCTGGGCCTCCACCATTGCCGGCTGGGCCTCCACCACTGCTAGGTGGGCCTCCACCACTGCTAGCTGGGCCTCTACCACTGCTACCTGGGCCAACACCACTGCTAGTTGGGCCAACACCACTGCTAGTTGGGCCTCCATCACTGCTAGCTGGGCCTCCACCACTGCTGGCCGGGCCTCCACCACCGCTAGCTTGGCCTCCACCACCGCTAGCTGGGCCTCCACCACTGCCACCTGGGCCAACACCACTGCTAGCTGGGCCTCCACCTCTGCTACCTGGGCCAACATCACTGCCAACTGGGCCTTTACCTCGAGCAGCCGGGCTAACACCAATGCTAGATCAGCTAACATCATTGCTAGCTAGGCCTCCACCTCTGCTTGCTGGGCCTCTACCACTGCCACCTGGGCCAACACCACTGCTAGTTGGGCCAACACCACTGCTAGTTGGGCCTCCACCACTGCGAGCTGGGTCTCCACCATTGCCGGCTGGGCCTCCACCACTGCTAGGTGGGCCTCCACCACTGCTAGCTGGGCCTCTACCACTGCCACCTGGGCCTCCACCACTGCCGCCTGGGCCCCCACCACTGCCGGCTGATGCGGAAGCTGGCAGCGTAAAGCTATATGCAAACATTGCCAATAAAAGAAACAGGGGGCTTCCAAACCCCGCAATACTAAAGCACCGGAAATGCAGGGTGTTCCAAACCGTTAATAACTCTAAATTAATATGGGACTCAACACGTAAACCAAAAGGCATTATTTGTGCACACTTCAATATACGAAGCATTTTAACAAAAAGTGATCAGGTCAAACACCTTCTCACTGACTCTAATATTGACTTCCTCTGCCTATCTGAGACATGGCTCCATGAATCTTCGCCCTCAGCAATACTATCTGTACCTGGTTAGAAAATGTTTAGAAACGACAGACAGGCTTCTAAGGGAGGAGGTGTTATGATTTATGCCAAGGACACTTTTAATTGTAATGAAATACATGTTACATATGAGAATGGATTAGAATTTCTTGGACTAACTGTTTCTTTGTCACAGCAAATGTCTTTTATTCTTATAGTTATTTGTAGGCCTCCCTCATCAAATGGCGCTTTTTATGAAAAGCTGGAAATGTTACTGAAACAACTCAATCTTGCAAAAGAGGTGATAATAATGGGTGACCTAAATGTTAATTGGGAAGTTAACAAAGTTAGGAAACAATTGAAAAGGGTCATGGATGATATGGATATGACTCAGGTAATTAATGGCCCTACGAGAATTACAAACTCCACCCGAACTCAGATTGATCTCGCTTTTACTAATAGGCCAGAAAGGATCTTGAAGCCATACAATATGCTCACAGGATTGTCTGATCACAATCTTATAATGGTCACGAGAAAATTAAATAAAAAGCGCTTCAAACCCTTGGCCACCACTGAATCCAATAGGATACCAAAACATGAACAACAAAATTTCCAAGATTCTATCCAAGAAGTAAACTGGGATGTATTACTTGCTGGTAAAAATTTAGATGAGGATTGTTCTAAATTTGCCAACAAAATACAAAAAATTCTTATACAATTTACACGGATAATTCAACTAAAAGCTAGAAAGAATGGCCTTCCTTGGTTAAACACATTTATTCTGAAACTGATGAAAGAACGCGATCATTCCTTGAAATTGTCGGTCAAATCAGGATACAATAGACAGCACTTTATTTCACTGAGAAATAGGGTAGTGAAAGAAATAAGAGAATCTAAAGCTGACTTTTTCATGACTGCTTTGAATAGTGCGAAGGGAAATTCAAAAATAACCTGGAATTACATTAAAAAGCTATTGGGTAATACACAAAATAACAAAACA
Source organism: Phycodurus eques (assembly GCF_024500275.1). Classification (NCBI taxonomy): domain Eukaryota; kingdom Metazoa; phylum Chordata; class Actinopteri; order Syngnathiformes; family Syngnathidae; genus Phycodurus; species Phycodurus eques. Next base: position 10,387 of record NW_026904388.1, on the reverse strand, counting down.
AAACTAATGCAAATTAAATGAAATGGAAACATCCTCACGGAACCTCAAGTGATGGCTGATGCTTTTAACAACTACTTCATTGAATCTGTGTCAGAAATCTCTTCTAAGTTTGCAGTAAAACAAAGGAAGGAATACCCTGCATTGTCTGCAATATATTACAAATATTACTGAGACCAAAGTTATCGATTTCATTCATTCACTCAAACCATCTAAGGCAAAGGATGTTTTTGGAATGGACACGAACATGCTCAAAGATCTCGGTTCAACTCTTGCTACTCCTATTGCCTCAATCATTCATCTTTCAATTTCATCTGGTCACTTTCCAAAGGCCTGGAAATCTGCTATTGTTACCCCTGTCTTTAAATCCGGTCACTCAAATTGTCTGAATAACTACCGACCTATAAGCATTCTTCCGGCCATTTCCAAAGTTGCAGAAAAATGGGTGTCAGAGCAGATTGTCCATGATTTAAACAGCAGCTCCCCCTCTCTCCACGCCATGCAGTTTGGTTTCAGATCCAAGCATTCCACTGAAATGGCTACATGCCTCTTCATTGAGAAAACAAAATCTTCTCTCGACAAGGGTGGAGTTGTAGGGGCGGTGTTCTTGGACCTCAGGAAAGCTTTCGATACAGTAAATCACTCTGTTCTTCTTACCAAGCTCTCAAAATGTAACTTCTCTCACAAAGCTGTGAGCTGGACTGAATCATATCTGCATGACCGAACACAATCTGTATCAGTTAACAACTACAGATCAGAGTCTCTTAGGCTAACCTCTGGAGTCCCTCAGGGATCAATATTAGGCCCCCTTTCATTGAGTCTTTATATCAACGATTTGCCCACTGTTTGTTCTGAAGCAGAGTGCTTAATGTATGCAGACGACACGGTTTTCTTTGTTCATGGTCGCTCCAAAGATACTGTTGCTGCTAAACTCACTAATACAATGTCCTGTGTCACAACTAGGTTGCAGGAGTGCTGTCTACACCTAAACGTTTCTAAAACTGTAGGCATGTATTTCACTAAAACAAATAGAGTATCACCTGACCCCGATATACTTGTTAATGGAGAAAAAAATGCAAATTGTCAGCCAATACAAATATCTTGGGTTAATAATAGAGTCACAGCTTTCCTTTAAAGCCCATATTGACAAATTGTGTAAAAATATCAAATTAAACCTCGCAAATTTTCGTGCAATTCCAAATGAAATGTCAACTGAAGCCGCAAAAATGTACTTATATTCAATGATTCTTAGTCACTTTAACTATTGCATAACCAGTTGGTCCCAGGCTGGTCAGAATGCAAAAAAACCATTGGAAGTTTTGTACAAACAAGCAATTAAAGTGATGGATAAAAAAACCAAGGCACTATCATCACTGTGCAATTTTAAAAAAATACAGTCTTTTAAACTGGGACAGTCTTCACATATTTGCAGATTTAAATTTGATTGATAAAGTACTGCATGATTTGGCTCCAGCTCCTCTGGCTGAGTTCATCAGCCAAAGAAACAGCTCTGAGCGTGTCACTCGAGGCTCTGTCAGAGGTGACTGTCTCATTCCTCTGCGCAGGAGCACTTTCGGTAAGTCAGCCTGGTCAGTGAGGAGCGCTGGTGAGGGGAACTCAGTACCCGAGGAGGTTAAACTGCTTACAACATACAAAGCCTTCACAAAAAAACTGAAAATGTGGTTAGTTAACACCTATAGCTGCCAACACTAAAAGACGAGTATGTTATGATGTTTTATTTTATTTTTTTGTTATGATCAAATGATTTGTGGTTTTATTCTCTCTTAATAGTAAGTCTTTATGTATCCTGTTTTATATTATATTGTCTTGTAGATGTATTTTACTGCTTTTTTACATCATGGCCAGGGGACTACAGATGAAAACTAGCCTTCTGGCTAATTCTGGCTTTTTTAACCATGTGTATTTCATGTGTTTTATGAAATTGCATTGTCCCCTTTCAAATAAACTGATTAATAATAACTGACCTTTGTGACGGTGCACATACGGACACGGGGAAGACTCTGCTTTTTGACTCTGATTTGTGGACATCACTTTATTTTTCAGGACGCCCAGGAGGATGCAGTGTGACAGTGTTGATTTACGGCAGGTTGTGGGAGTGCTGACTTAACGCCGATTCTTATGTGATTCGTTATTTATGGAAATCATATCAATGTTTGGTGACCATTGTCGACTTTGGCCCTTCTCTGGGATATGAAGGCAGGAATTCTGGAGTCCCGGCAGGAACATCTTTTGCAGAGGTGTGATTCATTGATGAAAGGACTTGTTTACAGGACTCGTCGGCTGGGCCTCTGCAACGGGGAGACGACCTGTTTAAATGTGGATGGTGGTTTGTATTCCTGTTGTTGTGTATTTGGCTGGGCGAGGAGCCTCGAGGAACTCGGCTGTACTGACTCCTACCAGTAACATCGACTGCCGGCGAACCGGAGACAGCTGTCGCAGAAGGGTGCCCGGGTAAAGCGGACACATTGATGCGTGATGTAGCCGAACGGGAGGTTAGTATTCCAATTCTGAACTTCGATTCAACACGATACTGACATTGGAGGTTGCTCGTTTATGCCGGTTCATCACAGGACGTTGGATGGAGGAGAGCTTAGGAAGACGCTGTGCATGCATGACCGGGGGGATACAGAGTAGGACCAATATCGGAATGTCTAATACAATACTATCGAAGGAGTTCACCTAGTAAGTACCTTAGCGTGACACTGACGGTGAGTATGATATGAGTGAGTGGTTATGAATAATACGAAACAGCGATTGACACCCCTGCAGAGGTTATGATTCAAAAAGTGACAGCTATATGGAAGTTGGCATGAACAATAAATATACAGTAACTATGGTATCATGAGCTATTCGAGTCTCGAGGCTTGAAAACAGCGTCCAGCAGTCGGCGCTGTCGCTCGATCTCCTGTTTGGATCGACACAGTTCCTCCTCGTACTCCGCCATCGTTGTTTCAAACGCCACAAATATTTCTTCAACGGCAGCGTTTCGTCGCTGATTCGCCAAAGCTCGCAGCATTTGGACTTTGCACATTTTGTTTCCCCTCCACAACAATAACAACAACACTTTAGCGGGCTCTGTGCTTCGTGTCGCTAACTTCCGTGCCTGTTTTTTTTTTGTTCGCAGCATACACGTTTCGATACGAATATTGTGGTTTTTTTTGTTAATTTTTTTTATTCATAAATGTGTATTCAACGACGCTATAACAACAAATTATGACGTCGCTCGCTAGCACTAGCTTAGCTTTAGCTTGCTCACTTCCGCATTCTCGCTCAGCGAACCGAGCTGACGAGAGCGCTTTGCGGTGAATAAATCGTCCAAAACGGTGACGACGACAAAGTGTTCCCTTTTCGACGTGTATCGACCTTCGGTGCGGTTATGTACTTGTCCCAATTGAATTGTTGAGCGAAACGAATGACGTATCTTGACCGCGACGGGCACCGTCTCCATCTTGTTTGCGTTCTTCTTCGTTGGCGAAACGCGAACTGGCGAGGACGCCGCCTGGCGGGCGCCGTGGTCGCCCGAACTGCCAGCAAGACGCAAGCGCTATCAATCAAACGTGTCCATTGTTTCAGATTAGTGATCTTCCGACAAATTATGGATCGGAACTAAAAATATCGGCTACCTTGGTCCAAAGTTTTGTTTACGAACACTCGCTGTGAAACTATGAAAGGATGTAGTAAGATTTCAATGAAAATTCTGTATCATGACACGAGCATGTGATGAATCTCCTCATTTTATTAGCAAGGTTTATCAATGCAAATTTGTCAATCAATCACAAAGTCGCTTTTTTCCCAGTATTTTACAAGGATTTATATTGAATTGCAGAATTCCAAAAACAAATGCAATCGACGACATTGTCCCATTCTGAGCAACGTACAAATTGACAGAGTTGTTTGTTGAAGTGAAAAGCGGTCCTGGAATCGATAACAGGATTATAAAATCATTTTGGACTGATAAAAGGAGTGCGAGGCAAACCGGCAATCGACACATTGTGATAGCAATTCATCGTAGCTGTTCAAGTGCTTGATACAACGAAAGAAGAAATCCTCTCATTGTGTGACTGCGCCGATTTCTGAAGAAGAAAGCAACCCGATCAACTCCAACGAGTCTCACCCAAGACACCAAAGCCAGCAAAAACTGTGACTTAACAGAAACATCTTAATTGCACAAATTGTCTGCGTGAAGAACAAATCCCATCTCTGTTTTCAAGCCCGAGCGTGATGAGAAAGCGCTCGATGGAGACATCTCTCTCGTGTTCCGACACCTGCACGGAGAAGAGCACGCGAATGCACCTGGAAAGAGTCCCGAGAACACGAGCGGAGTCCACGTCAGCGAACTCACCGTGCGACGGCGGCTGCGTCTCACTCGGAAGCGGGCGTCGGGGGCGGCGGGCTCGGAAGCGGGCTCGGAATCGGCGTCGACGGCTGCCGTGAATGAAAAAAAAGATGTGAATGAAAACAAGTCCGACTGTGGAAGGAAGGACATTTGCTCCACGAAGGCCTCTTGAATCCATCTTCACTCGTACTTTGAGCTGCGGTTGGGACAAATCTTCTACTTCCTGACTACGAGAGTGCGGTGGGGAACTTCTTTGGAATCGTACAGTTCATAGCCGCATATTTACAATTCCACATTCATGAATTCGGATGTTGGGGAATATTTATTGAGGGGAAGCTATCTTCTGTTATTCGCCGTCTTTGCGCTCAGCCCAAAACCATATCGAATATTAAAATAGAGGTTTGGCGCCGCCCGGCGGCATCTCGGGGCCAGGGAACTTTGTGGAAGCGAGGGGAGGAGCTTCAATCGAACGAACCCCAGTGCGGCTTTGGCACGCTTCGCCGTCGAGGGCCGAGGAACACGAGTGAACTAAGTCGTACGTTTTCCACGAAATCTAAATTGACTTCAATTCGGTTTCAGGTTTTCTCTGCCTTAGGGAGCGAGTCCTTTTTTCCACAACGATGGCGACATCGACATTCACGTGCTGACTATTTGCGACTCCTCGTGCACACTTTTGGAGCAAAGGTCCACGTCAGACCTTCGCACGAGCGCTTTGCCGACTGCGGCTCAAAGGAAACAGAAGGCGTCGCACTTACAAGCTGGATCGTATTTGGCTGCGAAGAAAAAAGAGACACAAAGGTCACGATGGGCACAAATCTTCCCGACAGAGCGAACGTCGGCGTCCCTCACCTCGTCTGCTTTTGTAAAGCTTGACGAGGACCGCGACCGCCGCCGCCGCCAGAGCGAGGACCGCCAGCGGGACAGCGACGGCCAGCGCCATCTTCCTCTTTTCTTCCTCTTCGCAGAGTGAGAAGAAAGAAGAAAACGTGTGAGCGATCGTTCCGACGCGCGACGATCTGAGCGTCGGTCACCTCGGATGCGCGCGTTGCTCCGGACGCTTCTCCTCTCCAGCTTGGCGACGATGTCGTCCGCCACGCCGGACAGCTGGAACACGCATTCGTAGCGGCCCTCGGCTTCATCGGTCACCTCCGCTTTCAGGTCGGCCGTCGTCTGGAAGGTTCCGTCGTGGTTGCGGAGGGTCTCTCCCGTCTCCACGTCCTCGTGGAGCTCCTCGCCGTCCTTCCTCCAAAACAGGGCGGCCGCGCCGGGGTAGAAACCCGTCGCGTGGCAGGTGACCGGAGAGGACGGCGTCTTCTGGAGGAGAGACACCGTGGGAAGCTCTGCGGGCCGAGGGAGACGTGGACACCGGGTGAGAGAGGGGCAGAGACGGAGAGAGAGAGTGTGGGAGAGGAGGAAAAGATGGGGAGAACGTGTGAGAGGACAAAAGAGAACTTGTGAGAGGAACAAAGATGGCAGAATATGTAAGAGGAGAAAAAGGTCGGTGTAGGTGTGAAAAGGATAAAAGATTGAGAGAATGTGTGAGAGGATGAAAAATAGCTAGATGATGTGAGAGGAACAAATATGGGAAGAATGTGGAAGAGGAGGAAATATGGAAAGAAAACGAGTTGAAGGGAGCGTGTGAGGAGAAAGTATGGAGACAATCAGTGACAGATTGAAAAGAGAGAGATTGTGTGAGAGGGTGAAAAGATGGAGAGAACAAAAGATGGAGAAAACGTGAGAGAGAGGAAAGGAGCGAACGAGGAAAGAGTGCAGCTTGTAATGCCAGTAAAGGTCCTGTAGGGGGCGTGCTAACATGATGTGACTGCACCTGTTCTCATCAGGAAGTCCCTCCCATTGGTCAAATACTTCTTCAAGTAAGAAGGACAAATCTCAGTGAAGTAGTTCTTCAGGTTTAGCTTCAAATGTTCGTCACTGTCCCACTTGAGTTTGGTGACGAAAGCTTGTGGGTGAGCTGCGATCCATCTCATTGTCTTCACCTCCAACGAGATGAAGGCTTCTCCATCGTAACTGTAGTGTTGCCAACCATCGACCTCATCGGTCTCGTCGTCCCATTCGCAGCCGGACATCCACTGGAACATGTGAACACCTGAGAGAATGACGTTGAAGAGTGACGCCATGTCGAGAGAGAAGGAAACGTGTTTATGAGGAGGAAGAACGTGTACGAGCACATGAAATCTATTTGAATTGTGGAAAGCTGAACGTCAACAAACCTCCAGTTTGGTTGAAGCGCGCTTTGACAATTTCAATGTCGATTTTGTTGACCTGCTCATGACCAATACTTTTCTCTGTCTCTCTCTCCCAGTAGTGAGGTTCATCTGCTGTGATTTTGTTCATCCAGTCCTGTTTGGGTTTTGTTTTCCTGCTCTTGCTGTCGTAGCGCGAAATCGGAACGTCGTCAACATAACCGACCACCGAGAAGTCTGGGATGTTTGGAATTTGAGACGATGCTGTCGTGAAATACTTGAGCGTGTGAAGCACTGAAAGAAAAAACAAACAAAAAGGTTGATCTTCCTTTTTTGTTTGATGGCCCAAAATCTTGCACTCTTCCTATTTCAAATGATTTCGTCTTCCGTTGAAACATTTGAACGTCTTTTTTAGGGAAAATAAATGAAAATCAAAAGATACAAAACATTCCATTTTCTTTGTGGTCATTTCAATACTTGAATATTTATTTAAACGTATTCTTACACACAAATTTCTCAATGGATTCGACAACAGACGCTCATCATTCTTTTGATTTCATTTTCACGACTTCCGTATCATGTTACAATTATCATGCCCTTGCTAAATAAATGGATTTAATAGTCCTTAATAACAGATTCGTCAATAAATATAGACGATATATTTTGTAAACTTAAGTTGTAACTCTGGAAAAGGAACTTCTGACAATAAATATGTTAGAATGATGATCTACTAAAAGATACGCTAAACACTTTTTTTTTTTTTTTTACACAGATTTTGTTTGTCGTTATTTCAAGAAATGAGATTTTATTTGTATTTTTTTCCCCACATATATTGAAATGCCGCCTCCGTGAGGCGAATATTCCAATGGCAGCTTTGCCAAGTGAAACCAGTTGCAAGAACTTCGGACTGAGGGTCCAAGTGTTGCTTCCGGCAAAGTCAAGAGCGTCGACACCAATCATCGGAACACGATCGGGATCATCAAGTTGTGGACAAAGTGCACTTACCGGGCGTCACGCTGTGGATTTGCGCAGCCGCGACAAACAAGACAAACAAGTTCAGCGTCGCCATGTTTTGCTCCTTTTCGTCCACAAAGTGACGACGACTCCTCGTCGACGGCCGAACGGCAAATGACAGCAAACCGGAACACGCGCCTTCTCTACGGTGCCGATGACGTCACTTTCGCTTTCCTCATCATCGGGCGACAAGATTTGACTCGCGTGGCGTCGTTGTGTCGCTCAAATGAAGTCGAGGGTGCGAAATTGGAGACGAGAAGCAGCGCGAGTGTTTTGGGAAGCTTGTGCTGAAACAGCGACGCTTTCGCTTTCGTTCTTGGCGCGCGCGCGCGAGCCTTTCGGGGAAGTCACGTGACCGCGCCCGCCCACTTTCCGAAGAAACATACGACGACGTGCGTGGAGGAAAACTCCATTTGCGCTACGTTCATGCAAAAGTAATCACACTTCCCAAGGGTGTGGATTTTCCTCTCATTTTGTCAGTTCCAGGAAAATATTTGATGTTTGTTGGGATGATAAGAAAAATAGAGTGAGGTCACACATTCTGAGGGGCCGTAGGCGCAGAATGGCAGCCACGCTTCGTCAGACTGCTTCGCAAGTCGTGTCTTTGAGTGCCTAGAAAAGTGCTGTACGAGTGTCATGCGTTGGATTGAGTATGAGAATCAAGTTGTATTTTTATCTGTAAAAGAAAATGTCATATTACAACTCCGGCATAGAGTTATATTGTTGTAATTTGAGAATAAAAGTTGCATATTGTCAATGAAAAGAGAATGCACTCTATTGTTAGATAAAAAGCTGCACTTTTACAAGAATTAAGTTGTATTTTGGGGGGTTTTAGAGGCATCGGTTTATCTTGAGAATATTTTATTTTTGCTATTTCTTCGCTTGATAGGAGTTTTCTTTTAGATACCTGTGGATGTTTCAGCGTTTTGCAAAGTTTTATTTTTATGAGTAAGTCACAATCAAAAATAAGAACGAAGTTGTCTATTCCAGAAAAAGAACGGCAAACAATGCAGTCAAGCATAAGAAATCAATGTTTTTATTGTGGTTTCTTCCATTTAAAAACCAAACAAAAAAGAGACAGAAGCATGCACACATTCCTGGCAGCAGCCTAAAACTTAAAATCAGCTTGGGTGGGAACACGAGCGTCGTTGAGAACAGGCCCGGCTGGTTTGGTGTTTTTCTTCAAGCATCAGAAAAGGTTACGTGACATCTTCAGCAACCAAATTTGTTCTGTGTGAACGGCCGACGTTGAATTCCTCCTTCATTCATGCGGAACCCTTGGGGGGAACGGACAAATGATAATTATTAAGACAAAAGCCCGACATCAATCAATAGACCCGGGAGGGTTTTTTTTAAACACGTAAAATAAAGACTTTGATTTGACAAACATTTGATCCTCTTAAAACAAATAAAAGTCGTATTAAATCTGGAGCATTTTGAGCAATACAGCATGTACAACATTCGCAGAAGCAGCAGCGCAGCCAATGAGTCCGCAGCACTCAATGCATGTACACTATGTACAAGCAGAAAACAAACCGCAGTTTGGCACTAGGCACACTTCCAAAATCACGTGTTGACAAAAAATATATATACAAAAAGTTGTAAATTAGAGAAGTGCTTATAGTTGGGGTAAATCAGAGGAATTTCAACTCAAACATCATTTTGGGTGGAATTGAGCAATCATTTTGAGATTTTTTGGGGGGGGGCAAAATTATATATATTATAAAAGGGGGGAAGCGGGCATTTCCACCATCAGAGAAGAAGGAAAATGATGTAGTGGGACAAAAAAGAAAAAATGTAAATCTGGCATTGCTACTATTACGAAATATAGTATATTTTTATTTGATGTAACTGGTTTAATTAAAAAAAGCAAAAATAAATACTCCAATTTGGCAATAATTCTGGGGAAAAAAACAAACGCTGCCATTTCTGCTATGCGAGTTGTAGTCCAAAAAATATTTGGTATGATTGACCTCATTTAAACTAAATAAATAAATACATTTAAAAAGTGGGGAAGCTCCAATGTGGGATAAAGCGGATGTATTTTTGGCCATTTCCATGTGAAAAGTAGCCAAAATTATTTTGCTGTAATTCAGCTAACAAAAAGGGTGGAAAAAAGATCCAATGGGGTGGGGGGGGGGCATCTTTTTTACCATTTCCACCATGGAAGAAGTCATCAAAAATGATTACTTGGTATAATTGGAATGATAAAAAAAAATATGGACCAGGACAATTTTTTGTTTGTTTGTTTGTTGCCATTTCCACCGTGAAAGCCGTAGTCAAAAATAAAAAAGGGGGGTTGGGAAATTGCAGCATGAAAAGAAAACAAAAAAAAACAAAAAAAACATCTGGTTTGGTTGGAGGGAGGCGACCTGAGGGTCTCGACAATCGCTTGTTGTTCCTGAGTGCTAACGAGGAAAACTTGCTGGGCTGAGCTCGGACGCTATTTACAGCCATTTAGTCCGTCCTTCCTTTTCTCCGCTTTAGCATCCTCAAACGTTTTCCTGGCGAGCGGGAAGAACCCGCGACGTCTTTTGCGGGTTCCCCCGGTCTACGCCTCGTGGATGGCGATGCGCGGCGAGCGACGGAAGTCGACGGAGGCGGACGAGCTGCGGTAGAAGGAGCGAGTCTGGCGGTGGAGGCGCGCCCGCTTGCTGCCCACGCACAGGCTGCGCTTGCTGGACGAGATGATCTCCGTGATGAACTTCTTGCAGTCCACGCACACCTCCATGGACGCCCAGTCCCCCGTCAGCTCCTTGGGGAGGTCCGGGTCGCCCCGGGTCGGAGGTGACGCGTCGTCGTCGTCGTCGTCGTC
>NW_026904387.1:0-31387 GCF_024500275.1 Phycodurus eques | reverse complement strand
CAAGAGAATTTACTGGGAAAGCATCCTTTGTGAAGTTATGAGTCAAATAAAAAAAGTGTACAGCAGAGGCGCTGGGAAGCATTTTTAAGCGATAAAAAGCTGCAAATGTGTGTAAAACTCCAACCAAAGCTTGGGATTCAAACCACTGCCTGTAACTAGTATAAAGGGGAGATGTTCTACTCATAAAAGCAAGAGACTTTACTGGGCAAGCATCCTTTGTGAAGTGATGAGTACAAATAAAAAAAGTGTACAGCAGGGAGTCTGGGAAGCATTTTAAGCGAATAAAAAGTGCAAATGTGTGTAAAACTCCACCAAAGCTTTGGGATTCAACCACTGCCTGTAACTAGTATAAAGGGGAAGTTTCTACTCTAAAAAGCAAGAGACTTTAATGGGAAAGCATCCTTTGTTAAGTTATGAGTCAAAATAAAAAATGTGTACAGCAGGCGCTGGGAAGCATTTTTAAGCAATAAAAACAGCAAATGTGTTAAAACTCCAACCAAAGCTTTGGGATTCAAACCACTGCCTGTAAATAGAAAAAGGGGAGAGTTTTACTCTAAAAAGCAAGAGACTTTCCTGGGAAAGCATCCTTTGTGAAGTTATGAGTGAAAATAAAAAAAGTGAACAGCAGGCGCTGGGAAGCATTTTTAAGCAATAAAAACAGCAAATGTGTTAAAACTCCAACCAAAGCTTTGCGAAAAAAACACAGTCTGTAACTAGTATAAAGGGGAGAGTTTTCCTCAGAAAAGAAAGAGAATTTACTGGGAAAGCATCCTTTGTGAAGTTACAAGTTACAATAAAAGAAGTGTCCAGCAGAGGGAGCTGGGAAGCATTTTTAAGCAATAAAAACAGCAAATGTGTGTAAAACTCCAACCAAAGCTTTGGGATTCAAACCACTGCCTGTAACACGTATAAAGGGGAGAGTTTTACTCTGAAATGAAAGAGAATTTACTTGGAAAGCATCCTTTGTGAAGTTAAGAGTCAAATAAAAAAAAAGTGTTCAGCAGGCGCTCGGAAGCATTTTTAAGCAATAAAAACTGCAAAAGTTTGTAAAACTCCAACCAAAGCTTTGGGATTCAAACCACTGCCTGTAACTAGTATAAAGGGGAGAGTTCTTCTCTAAAAAGCAAGATAATTTACTGGGAAAGCATCCTTTGTGAAGTTGTGAGTGAAAATAAAAAAAGTGAACAGCAGGCGCTGGGAAGCATTTTTACGCGATAAAAACTGCAAATGTGTGAAAAACTCAAACCAAAGCTTTGGGATTCAAACCACTGCTTGTAACTAGTATAAAGGGGAGAGTTCTACTCTAAAAAGCAAGAGACTTTACTGGGCAAGCATCCTTTGTGAAGTAATGAGTGAAAATGAAAAAAGTGTACAGCAGGCTCTGGGATGCGTTTTTAAGCAATAAAACCTGAAAATGTGTGTAAAACTCCAACCAAAGCTTTGGGATTCAAACCACTGCCTGTAACTAGTATAAAGGGGAGAGTTCTACTCTAAAATGCAAGAGAATTTACTTGGAAAGCATCCTTTGTGAAGTTATGAGTCAAAATAAAAAAAGTGTACAGCATGCGCTGGGAGCGTTTCTTAGCAATAAAAACAGCAAATGTGTGTAAAACTCCAACCAAAGCTTTGGGATTCAAATCACATTCTGTAACTAGTATAAAGGGGAGAGTTCTTCTCTCAAAAGCAAGATACTTTACTGGGAAAGCATCCTTTGTGAAGTTATGAATCAAAATAAAAAAAGTGTACAACAGGCGCTGGGAAGCATTTTTAAGCAATAAAACCTGCAAATGTGTGTAAAACTCCAACCAAAGCTTTGGGATTCAAACCACTGCCTGTAACGAGTATAAAGGGGAGAGTTTTACTCTAAAATGCAAGAGAATTTACATTGGAAAGCATTCTTATTGAAGTTATGAGTTACAATAAAAAAGTGGACAGCAGAGGGAGCTGGGAAGCATTTTTAAGCAATAAAAACAGCAAATGTGTGTAAAACTCCAACCAAAGCTTTGGGATTCAAACCACTGCCTGTAACTAGTGTAAAGGGGAGAGTTTTACGGAAAAAAACAAGAGACTTTACTGGGAAAGCATCCTTTGTGAAGTTATGAGTCAAAATAAAAAAAGTGTACAGCAGGCTCTGGGAAGCATTTTTAAGCGATAAAAAGCGCAAATGTGTTTATAACTTAAATCCAAAGTTTTGGGATTCAAACCAATGCCTGTAACGAGTATAAAGGGGAGTGTTCGACTCTAAAAAGCAAGAGAATTTACTGGGCAAGCATCCTTTGTGAACTTATGAGTTACAATAAAAAAAGTGTCCAGCAGAGGGAGCTGGGAAGCATTTTTAAGCAATAAAAACTGCAAATGTGTGTAAAACTCCAACCAAAGCTTTGGGATTCAAACCACTGCCTGTAACTCGTAAAAAGGGGAGAGTTCTACTCTAAAAAGCAAGAGAATTTACTTGGAAAGCATCCTTTGTGAAGTTATGAGTCAAAATAAAAAAAGTGTACAGCATGCGCTGGGAGCAGTTTTTAGCAATAAAAACAACAAATGTGTGTAAAACTCTAACCAAAGCTTTGGGATTCAAATCACTGCGTGTAACTCGTATAAAGGGGAGAGTTCTTCTCTCAAAAGCATCCTTTGTGAAGTTATGAATCTAAATTAAAAAAGTGTACAGCAGGCGCTGGGAAGCATTTTTAAGCAATAAAAACTGCAAATGTGTGTAAAACTCCAACCAAAGCTTTGGGATTCAAACCACTGCCTCTAACTTGTATTATGGGGAGAGATATACTCTAAAAAACAATAAAGCTTCCTGGGAAAGCATCCTTTGTGAAGTTATGAGTCAAAAAAAAAAAGTGTACAGCAAGCGGTGGGAAGCATTTTTAAGCGATAAAAACTGCAAATGTGTGTAAAACTCCAACCAAAGCTTTGGGATTCAAACCACTGCCTGTAACTATTATAAAGGGGAAAGTTCTACTCTAAAAAGCAAGAGACTTTACTGGGAAAGCATCCTTTGTTAAGTTATGAGTCAAAATAAAAAATGTGTACAGCAGGCGCTGGGAAGCATTTTTAAGCAATAAAAACAGCAAATGTGTTAAAACTCCAACCAAAGCTTTGGGATTCAAACCACTGCCTGTAACTAGAAAAAGGGGAGAGTTTTACTCTAAAAAGCAAGAGACTTTCCTGGGAAAGCATCCTTTGTGAAGTTATGAGTGAAAATAAAAAAAGTGAACAGCAGGTGCTGGGAAGCATTTTTAAGCAATAAAAACAGCAAATGTGTTAAAACTCCAACCAAAGCTTTGCGAATAAAACCACAGCCTGTAACTAGTATAAAGGGGAGAGTTTTCCTCAGAAAAGAAAGATAATTTACTGGGAAAGCATCCTTTGTGAAGTTTAAGTTACAATAAAAAAAGTGTCCAGCAGAGGGAGCTGGGAAGCATTTTTAAGCAATAAAAACAGCAAATGTGTGTAAAACTCCAACCAAAGCTTTGGGATTCAAACCACTGCCTGTAACTAGTGTAAAGGGGAGAGTTTTACGGAAAAAAACAAGAGACTTTACTGGGAAAGCATCCTTTGTGAAGTTATGAGTCAAAATAAAAAAAGTGTACAGCAGGCTCTGGGAAGCATTTTTAAGCGATAAAAAGTGCAAATGTGTTTAAAACTTAAATCCAAAGTTTTGGGATTCAAACCAATGCCTGTAACGAGTATAAAGGGGAGTGTTCGACTCTAAAAAGCAAGAGAATTTACTGGGCAAGCATCCTTTGTGAAGTTATGAGTTACAATAAAAAAAGTGTCCAGCAGATGGAGCTGGGAAGCATTTTTAAGCAATAAAAACTGCAAATGTGTGTAAAACTCAAACCAAAGCTTTGGGATTCAAACCACTGCCTGTAACTCGTATAAAGGGGAGAGTTCTACTCTAAAAAGCAAGAGAATTTACTTGGAAAGCATCCTTTGTGAAGTTATGAGTCAAAATAAAAAAAGTGTACAGCATGCGCTCGGAGCAGTTTTTAGCAATAAAAACAACAAATGTGTGTAAAACTCTAACCAAAGCTTTGGGATTCAAATCACTGCGTGTAACTCGTATAAAGGGGAGAGTTTTTCTCTCAAAAGCAAGAGACTTTACTGGGAAAGCATCCTTTGTGAAGTTATGAATCTAAATTAAAAAAGTGTACAGCAGGCGCTGGGAAGCATTTTTAAGCAATAAAAACTGCAAATGTGTGTAAAACTCCAACCAAAGCTTTGGGATTCAAACCACTGCCTCTAACTTGTATTATGAGGAGAGTTATACTCTAAAAAACAATAAACCTTCCTGGGAAAGCATCCTTTGTGAAGTTATGAGTCAAAATAAAAAAAGTGTACAGCAAGCGGTGGGAAGCATTTTTAAGCCATAAAAACTGCAAATGTGTGTAAAACTCCAACCAAAGCTTTGGGATTCAAACCACTGCCTGTAACTAGTATAAAGGGGAGAGGTCTACTCTGAAAAGCAAGAGAATTTACTGGGAAAGCATCCTTTGTGAAGTTGTGAGTCAAAATTAAAAAAAGTGTACAGCAGAGGGAGCTGGGAAGCATTTTTAAGCAATAAAAACTGCAAATGTGTGTAAAACTCTGACTAAAGCTTTGGGATTCAAACCACTGCCTGTAACTAGTATAAAGGGGAAAGTTCTACTCTAAAAAGCAAGAGACTTTAATGGGAAAGCATCCTTTGTTAAGTTATGAGTCAAAATAAAAAATGTGTACAGCAGGCGCTGGGAAGCATTTTTAAGCAATAAAAACAGCAAATGTGTTAAAACTCCAACCAAAGCTTTGGGATTCAAACCACTGCCTGTAAATAGAAAAAGGGGAGAGTTTTACTCTAAAAAGCAAGAGACTTTCCTGGGAAAGCATCCTTTGTGAAGTTATGAGTGAAAATAAAAAAAGTGAACAGCAGGCGCTGGGAAGCATTTTTAAGCAATAAAAACAGCAAATGTGTTAAAACTCCAACCAAAGCTTTGCGAAAAAAACACAGTCTGTAACTAGTATAAAGGGGAGAGTTTTCCTCAGAAAAGAAAGAGAATTTACTGGGAAAGCATCCTTTGTGAAGTTACAAGTTACAATAAAAAAGTGTCCAGCAGAGGGAGCTGGGAAGCATTTTTAAGCAATAAAAACAGCAAATGTGTGTAAAACTCCAACCAAAGCTTTGGGATTCAAACCACTGCCTGTAACACGTATAAAGGGGAGAGTTTTACTCTGAAATGCAAGAGAATTTACTTGGAAAGCATCCTTTGTGAAGTTAAGAGTCAAATAAAAAAAAAGTGTTCAGCAGGCGCTCGGAAGCATTTTTAAGCAATAAAAACTGCAAAAGTTTGTAAAACTCCAACCAAAGCTTTGGGATTCAAACCACTGCCTGTAACTAGTATAAAGGGGAGAGTTCTTCTCTAAAAAGCAAGATAATTTACTGGGAAAGCATCCTTTGTGAAGTTGTGAGTGAAAATAAAAAAAGTGAACAGCAGGCGCTGGAAATCATTTTTAAGCAATAAAAAGAGCAAATGTGTGTAAAATTCCAACCAAAGCTTTGGGATTCAAACAACTGCCTGTCACTAGTATAAAGGGGAGAGTTCTCCTCTAAAAAGCAAGAGAATATACTGGGAAAGCATTCTTTGTGAAGTTATGAGTCAAAATAAAAAAAAAGTCTACAGCAGGCGCTGGGAAGCATTTTTACGCGATAAAAACTGCAAATTTGTGAAAAAGTCCAACCAAAGCTTTGGGATTCAAACCACTGCTTGTAACTAGTATAAAGGGGAGAGTTCTACTCTCAAAAGCAAGAGACTTTACTGGGCAAGCATCCTTTGTGAAGTTGTGAGTGAAAATAAAAAAAGTGTACAGCAAGCGGTGGGAAGCATTTTTAAGCAATAAAAAGAGCAAATGTGTGTAAAATTCCAACCAAAGCTTTGGGATTCAAACAACTGCCTGTCACTTGTATAAAGGGGTTAGTTTTCCTCTAAAAAGCAAGAGAATTCACTGGGAAAGCATCCTTTGTGAAGTTATGAGTTACAAGAAAAAAGGTGTACAGCAGAGGGAGCTGGGAAGCATTTTTAAGCAATAAAAACTGCAAATGTGTGTAAAACTCCAACCAAAGCTTTGGGATTCAAACCACTGCCTGTAACTAGTATAAAGGGGAGAGTTCTACTCTGAAAAGCAAGAGACTATACTGGGAAAGCATCCTTTGTGAAGTTATGAATAAAAAAAAAAAGTGTGCAGCAGGCGCTGGGAAGCATTTTTTAAGCAATAAAAACTGCAAATGTGAGTAAAACTCCAAGCAAAGCTTTGGGATTCAAACCACTGCCTGTAACTAGTATAAAGGGGAGAGTTTTACTCTAAAATGCAAGAGAATTTACATTGGAAAGCATTCTTTTTGAAGTTATGAGTTACAATAAAAAAAGTGTACAGCAGAGGGAGCTGGGAAGCATTTTTAAGCAATAAAAACAGCAAATGTGTGTAAAACTCCAACCAAAGCTTTGGAATTCAAACCACTGCCTGTAACTAGTGTAAAAGGGAGAGTTTTACGGAAAAAAACAAGAGACTTTACTGGGAAAGCATCATTTGTGAAGTAATGAGTGAAAATAAAAAAAGTGAACAGCAGGCGCTGGGAAGCATTTTCAAGCAATAAAAAGAGCAAATGTGTGTAAAATTCCAACCAAAGCTTTGGGATTCAAACAACTGCCTGTCACTAGTATAAAGGGGAGAGTTCTACTCTAAAAAGCAAGAGACTTTACTGGAAAAGCATCCTTTGTGAAGTTATGAGTTACAATAAAAAAAGTGTCCAGCAGAGGGAGCTGGGAAGCATTTTTATGCAATAAAAACTGCAAATGTGTGTAAAATTCCAACCAAATCTTTGGGATTCAAACCACTGCCTGTAACTCGTATAAAGGGGAGAGTTTTACTCTCAAAAGCAAGAGACTTTACTGGGAAAGCATCCTTTGTGAAATTATGAATAAAAAATAAAAAAAGTGGACAGCAGGCGCTGGGGAGCATTTTTAAGCAATAAAAACTGCAAATGTGTGTAAAACTCCAACCAAAGCTTTGGGATTCAAACCACTGCCTGTAACTAGTATCAAGGGGAGATTCTACTCTAAAAAGCAAGAGACTTTACTGGGAAAGCATCATTTTTTAAGTTATGAGTTAAAACAAAAATGTGTCCAGCAGGCGCTGGGAAGCATTTTTAAGCAACAAAAACTGCAAATGTGTTCAAACTCCAAACAAAGCCTTGCGATTACAACCACAGCCTGTAACTAGTATAAAGGGGAGAGTTTCCCTCAAAAAAGTAAGAGAATTTACTGGGAAAGCATCCTTTGTGAAGTTTTGAGTCAAATAAAAAAAAAGTGATCAGCAGGCGCTCGGAAGCATTTTTAAGCAATAAAAACTGCAAATGTTTGTAAAACTCCAACCAAAGCTTTGGGATTCAAACCACTGCCTCTAACTTGTATTATGGGGAGAGTTATACTATAAAAAACAAGAAACTTTCCTGGGAAAGCATCCTTTCTGAAGTTATGAGTCAAAGTAAAAAAAGTGTACAGCAAGCGGTGGGAAGCATTTTTAAGCGATAAAAACTGCAAATGTGTGTAAAACTCCAACCAAAGCTTTGGGATTCAAACCACTGCCTGTAACAAGTATAAAGGGGAGAGTTCTACTCTAAAATGCAAGAGAATTTACTTGGAAAGCATCCTTTGTGAAGTTATGAGTCAAAATAAAAAAAGTGTACAGCATGCGCTGGGAGCATTTTTTTGCAATAAAAACAGCAAATGTGTGTAAAACTCCAACCAAAGCTTTGGGATTCAAACCACTGCCTGTAACTAGTATAAAGGGGAGAGTTCTACTCTAAAAAGCAAGAGACTTTACTGGGAAAGCATCCTTTGTGAAGTTGTGAGTGAAAATAAAAAAAGTGAACAGCAGGCGCTGGGAAGCATTTTTAAGCAATAAAAAGAGCAAATGTGTGTAAAATTCCAACCAAAGCTTTGGGATTCAAACAACTGCCTGTCACTAGTATAAAGGGGATAGTTCTCCTCTAAATGCAAGAGAATTTTGTGGGAAAGCATCCTTTGTGAAGTTATGAGTGAAAATAAAAAAAGTGTACAGCATGCGCTGGGAGCATTTTTTTGCAATAAAAACAGCAAATGTGTGTAAAACTCCAACCAAAGCTTTGGGATTCAAACCACTGCCTGTAACTCCTATAAAGGGGAGAGTTTTACTCTAAAAAGCAAGATAATTTACTTGGAAAGCATCCTTTGTGAAGTTATGAGTCAAAATAAAAAAGTGTACAGCAGGCGCTGGGAAGCATTTTTAAGCAATAAAAACAGCAATTGTGTGTAAAACTCCTACTAAAGCTTTGGGATTCAAACCACTTCCTGTAAATAGTATAAAGGGGAGAGTTTTACTCTCAAAAGCAAGAGAATTCACTGGGAAAGCATCCTTTGTGAAGTTATGAGTTACAATAAAAAAAGTGTACAGCAGAGGGAGCTGGGAAGCATTTTTAAGCAATAAAAACTGCAAATGTTTGTAAAACTCCAACCAAAGCTTTGGGATTCAAACCACTGCGTGTAACTAGTATAAAGGGGAGTTTTCTCCGATAAAAAGCAAGAGAATTTACTGGGAAAGCATCCTTCGTGAAGTTGTGAGTGAAAATTAAAAAAGTGTACAGCAGGCGCTGGGAAGCATTTTTAAGAAATAAAAACAGCAAATGTGTGTAAAACTCCAACCAAAGCTTTGGGATTCAAACCACTGCCTGTAAATCGTATAAAAGGGAGAGTTTTCCTCTAAAAAGCAAGATAATTCACTGGGAAAGCATCCTTTCTGAACTTATGAGTTACAAGAAAAAAAGTGTACAGCAGAGGGAGCTGGGAAGCATTTTTAAGCAATAAAAACTGCAAATGTGTGTAAACCTCCAACCAAAGCTTTGGGATTCAAACCACTGCCTGTAACTGGTATAAAGGGGAGAGTTCTACTCTGAAAAGCAAGAGACTATACTGGGAAAGCATCCTTTGTGAAGTTATGAATCAAAATAAAAAAAGTGTACAGCAGGCGCTGGGAAGCCTTTTTAAGCAATAAAAACTGTAAATGTTTGTAAAACTCCAACCAAAGCTTTGGGATTCAAACCACTGCCTGTAACTCGTGTAAAGGGGACAGTTCTACTCTAAAAAGCAAGAGACTTTACTGGAAAAACATCCTTTGTGAAGTTATGAGTTACAATAAAAAAAGTGTAAGCAGAGGGAGCTGGGAAGCATTTTTAAGCAAAAAAAAGAGCAAATGTGTGTAAAATTCCAACCAAAGCTTTGGGATTCAAACAACTGCCTGTAACTAGTATGAAGGGGAGAGTTCTACTCTAAAATGCAAGAGACTATACTGGGAAAGCATCCTTTGTGAAGTTATGAATCAAAATAAAAAAAGTGTACAGCAGGCGCTGGGAAGCCTTTTTAGGCAATAAAAACTGTAAATGTTTGTAAAACTCCAACCAAAGCTTTGGGATTCAAACCACTGCCTGTAACTCGTGTAAAGGGGACAGTTCTACTCTAAAAAGCAAGAGACTTTACTGGAAAAGCATCCTTTGTGAAGTTATGAGTTACAATAAAAAAAGTGTAAGCAGAGGGAGCTGGGAAGCATTTTTAAGCAAAAAAAAGAGCAAATGTGTGTAAAATTCCAACCAAAGCTTTGGGATTCAAACAACTGCCTGTAACTAGTATGAAGGGGAGAGTTCTACTCTAAAATGCAAGAGAATTTACTTGGAAACCATCCTTTGTGAAGTTATGAGTCAAAATAAAAAAAGTGTACAGCATGCGCTGGGAGAATTTCTTAGCAATAAAAACAGCAAATGTGTGTAAAACTCCAACCAAAGCTTTGGGATTCAAACCACTGCCTGTAACTAGTATAAATGGGAGATTCTACTCTAAAAAGCAAGAGACTTTACTGGGAAAGCATCATTTGTTAAGTTATGAGTCAAAACAAAAAATGTGTCCATTTGGCGCTGGGAAGCATTTTTAAGCAATAAAAACTGCAAAGGTGTGTAAAACTCCAACCAAAGCTTTGGGATTCAAACCACTGCCTGTAACAAGTATAAAGGGGAGAGTTTTACTCTAAAATGCAAGAGAATTTACATTGGAAAGCATTCTTTTTGAAGTTATGAGTTACAATAATAAAAATGTACAGCAGAGGGAGCTGGGAAGCATTTTTAAGCAATAAAAACAGCAAATGTGTGTAAAACTCCAACCAAAGCTTTGGGATTCAGACCACTGCCTGTAACTAGTGTAAAGGGGAGAGTTTTACGGAAAAAAACAAGAGACTTTACTGGGAAAGCATCATTTGTGAAGTAATGAGTGAAAATAAAAAAAGTGAACAACAGGCGCTGGGAAGCATTTTTAAGCAATAAAAAGAGCAAATGTGCGTAAAATTCCAACCAAAGCTTTGGGATTCAAACCACTGCCTGTAACTAGTATAAAGGGGAGAGTTTTACTCTAAAATGCAAGATAATTTACTGGGAAAGCATCCTTTGTGAAGTTATGAATCAAAATAAAAAAAAGTGTGCAGCAGGCGCTGGGAAGTATTTTTAAGCAATAAAACCTGCAAATGTGTTTAAAACTCCAACCAAAGCTTTGGGATTCAAACCACTGCCTGTAACTAGTATAAAGGGGAGAGTTTTACTCTAAAATGCAAGATAATTTACTGGAAAAGCATCCTTTGTGAAGGTATGAGTTACAATAAAAAAAAGTGTCCAGCAGTGGGAGCTGGGAAGCATTTTTAAGCAATAAAAACTGCAAATGTGTGTAAACCTCCAACCAAAGCTTTGGGATTCAAACCACTGCCTCTAACTAGTATAAAGGGGAGATTCTACTCTAAAAAGCAAGAGACTTTATTGGGAAAGCATCACTTGTTAAGTTATGAGTCAAAACAAAAAATGTGTCCATTAGGCGCTGGGAAGCATATTTAAGCAATAAAAAGTGCAAATGTGTGTAAAACTCCAACCAAAGCTTTGGGATTCAAACCACTGCCTGTAACAAGTATAAAGGGGAGAGTTTTACTCTAAAATGCAAGAGAATTTACATTGGAAAGCATTCTTTTTGAAGTTATGAGTTACAATAAAAAAAGTGTACAGCAGAGGGAGCTGGGATGCATTTTTAAGCAATAAAAACAGCAAATGTGTGTAAAACTCCAACCAAAGCTTTGGAATTCAAACCACTGCCTGTAACTAGTGTAAAGGGGAGAGTTTTACGGAAAAAAACAAGAGACTTTACTGGGAAAGCATCATTTGTGAAGTAATGAGTGAAAATAAAAAAAGTGAACAGCAGGCGCTGGAAAGCATTTTTAAGCAATAAAAAGAGCAAATGTGTGTAAAATTCCAACCAAAGCTTTGGGATTCAAACAACTGCCTGTCATTAGTATAAAGGGGAGAGTTCTCCACTAAAAAGCTAGAGAATATACTGGGAAAGCATCCTTTGTGAAGTTATGAGTCAAAATTGAAAAAAAGTGTACAGCAGGCGCTTGGAAGCATTTTTAAGCAATAAAACCTGCAAATGTGTGTAAAACTCCAACCAAAGCTTTGGGATTCAAACCACTGCCTGTAACTTGTATAAAGGGGAGAGTTCTACTCTAAAATGCAAGAGAATTTACTTGGAAAGCATCCTTTGTGAAGTTATGAGTCAAAATAAAAAAAGTGTACAGCATGCGCTGGGAGCATTTCTTAGCAATAAAAACAGCAAATGTGTGTAAAACTCCAACCAAAGCTTTGGGATTCAAATCACTGCCTGTCACTTGTATAAAGGGTAGAGTTCGCCTAAAAAAAGCAAGAGAATTTACTGGGAAAGCATCCTTTGTTAAGTTATGATTCAAAATAAAAAAAGTGTACAGCAGGCGCTGGGAAGCATTTTTAAGCAATAAAAACTGCAAATGTGTGTAAAACTCCAACCAAAGCTTTGGGATTCAAACCACTGCTTGTAAATAGTATAAAGGGGAGTGTTCTACGATAAAAAGCAAGAGAATTTACTGGGAAAGGATCCTTTGTGAAGTTGTGAGTGAAAATTTGAAAAAGTGTCCAGCAGGCGCTGGGAAGCATTTTTAAGCAATAAAAACTGCAAATGTGTGTAAAACTCCAACCAAAGCTTTGGGATTCAAACCACTGCCTGTAACTAGTATAAAGGGGAGAGTTCTACTCTAAAAAGCAAGAGACTATACTGGGAAAGTATCCTTTGTGAAGTTATGAATCATAATAAAAAAAGTTTACAGCAAGCGGTGGGAAGCATTTTTAAGCGATAAAAACTGCAAATGTGTGTAAAACTCCAACCAAAGCTTTGGGATTCAAACCACTTCCTGGAACTTGTATAAAGGGGAGAGTTTTACTCTAAAATGCAAGAGAATTTACTTGGAAAGCATCCTTTGTGAAGTTATGAGTCAAAAAAAGGAGTGTACAGCAGCGTCTGGGAAGCATTTTTAAGCAATAAAAACAGCAAATGTGTGTCAAACTCCAACCAAAGCTTTGGGAATCAAACCACTGCCGTAACTAATATAAAGGGGAGAGTTTTACTCAAAAAAGCAAGAGAATTTACTGGGAAAGCATCCTTTGTGAAGTTATGAGTTACAATAAAAAAAGTGTACAGCAGAGGGAGCTGGGAAGCATTTTTAAGCGATAAAAATTGCAAATGTGTGGAAAAGTCCAACCAAAGCTTTGGGATTCAAACCACTGCCCGTAACTCGTATAAAGGGGAGAGTTTTACTCTAAAATGCAAGAGAATTTACTTGAAAAGCATCCTTTGTGAAGTAATGAGTGAAAATAAAAAAAGTGTATAGCAGGCACTGGGAAGCATTTTTAGGCGATAAAAACAGCAAATGTGTGTGAAACTCCAACCAAAGCTTTGGGATTCAAACCACTGCCTGTAACGAGTATACAGTGGAGAGTTATTCTCGAAAAAGCAAGAAACTTTACTGGGAAAGCATCCTTTGTTAAGATATGAGTCAAAATATAAAATGTGATCAGCAGTCGCTGGGAAGCATTTTTAAGCAATAAAAACAGCAAATGTGTGTAAAACTAGTAACAAAGCTTTGGGATTCAAACCACTGCCTATAACTAGTATAAGGGGGAGAGTTCTCCTCTAAAAAGCAAGAGACTTTACTGCGAAAGCATCCTTTGTCAAGTTATGAGTTACAATAAAAAAAGTGTCCAGCAGAGGGAGCTGGGAAGCATTTTTAAGTCATAAAAACAGCAAATTTGTGTAAAACTCCAACCAAAGCTTTGGGATTCAAACCACTGCCTGGAACTCGTATAAAGGGGAGAGTTTTACTCTCAAAAGCAAGAGAATTTATTGGGAAAGCATCCTTTGTGAAGTTTTGAGTTACAATAAAAAAAGTACAGCAGAGGGAGCTGGGAAGCATTTTAAGCAATAAAAACTGCAAATGTGTGTGAAACTACAACCAAAGCTTTGGGATTCAAACCACTGCCTGTAACTCGTATAAAGGGGAGAGTTTTACTCTAAAATGCAAGAGAATTTACTTGGAAAGCATCCTTTGTGAAGTAATGAGTGAAAATAAAATAAGTGTACAGCAGGCACTGGGAAGCATTTTTAGGCGATAAAAACAGCAAATGTGTGTGAAAACTCCAACCAAAGCTTTGGGATTCAAACCACTGCCTGTAACGAGTATACAGGGGAGAGTTCTTACTCTAAAAAGCAACAGACTTTACTGGGAAAGCATCCTTTGTGAAGTTATGAGTCAAAATATAAAATGTGAACAGCAGGCGCTGGGAAGCATTTTTAAGCAATAAAAACAGCAAATGTGTGTAAAACTAGTACCAAAGCTTTGGGATTCAAACCACTGCCTGTAACTAGTATAAGGGGAGAGTTCTCCTCTAAAAAGCAAGAGACTTTACTGCGAAAGCATCCTTTGTCAAGTTATGAGTTACAATAAAAAAAGTGTCCAGCAGAGGGAGCTGGGAAGCATTTTTAAGTCAATAAAAACAGCAAATTTGTGTCAAACTCCAACCAAAGCTTTGGGATTCAAACCACTGCCTGGAACTAGTATAAAGGGGAGAGTTTTACTCGAAAAAGCAAGAGACTTTACTGGGAAAGCATCCTTTGTGAAGTTAATGAGTTACAATAAATAAAAGTGTACAGCAGAGGGAGCTGGGAAGCATTTTTAAGCAATAAAAACTGCAAATGTGTGGAAAAGCTCCAACCAAAGCTTTGGGATTCAAACCACTGCCTGTAACTAGTATCAAGGGGAGAGTTCTACTCTAAAAATGCAAGAGAATTTACTGGGAAAGCATCCTTTGTGAAGTTATGAGTTACAATAAAAAAAGTGTACAGCAGAGGGAAGCTGGGAAGCATTTTAAGCAATAAAAACAGCAAATGTGTGTAAAACTCCAACCATAGCTTTGGGATTCAGTAAACTACCTGTAACTAGTATAAAGGGGAGAGTTCTACTCTAAAAAGTGAGAGAATTTCCTGAGAAAACATCCTTTGTGAAGTTATGATCAAAATAAAAAAAAGTGTACAGCAGAGGGAGCTGGGAAGCATTTTTAAGCAATAGAAACTGCAAATGTGTGTAAAACTCCAACCAAAGCTTTAGGATTCAAACCACTGCCTGCAACTTGTATAACGGGGAGAGTTCTACTTTAAAAAGCAAGAGACTTTACCGGGAAAGCATCATTTGTGAAGTTATGCGTCAAAATAAAAAATGTGTACAGCAGGCGCTGGGAAGCATTTTTAAGCAACAAAAACAGCAAATGTGTGTAGAACTCCAACCAAAGCTTTGGGATTCAAACCACTGCCTGTAAATAGTATAAAGGGGAGAGTTCTACTCTAAAAAGTGAGAGAATTTCCTGAGAAAGCATCCTTTGTGAGGTTATGATCAAAATAAAAAAAAGTGCACAGCAGAGGGAGCTGGGAAGCATTTTTAAGCAATAAAAACTGCAAATGTGTGTAAAACTCCAACCAAAGCTTTGGGATTCAAACCACTGCCTGTAACTCGTATAAAGGGGAGAGTTTTACTCTAAAATGCAAGAGAATTTACTGGAAAAGCATCCTTTGTGAAGTTATGAGTCGAAATAAAAAATGTGTACAGCAGGCGCTGGGAAGCATTTTTAAGGCGATAAAAACAGCAAATGTGTGTGAAACTCCAACCAAAGCTTTGGGATTCAAACCACTGCCTGTAACTAGTATAAGGGGGAGAGTTCTCCTCTAAAAAGCAAGAGACTTTACTGCGAAAGCATCCTTTGTGAAGTTATGAGTGACAATAAAAAAAGTGTACAGCAGAGGGAGCTGGGAAGCATTTTTAAGTCATAAAAACAGCAAATGTGTGTAAAACTCCAACCAAAGCTTTGGGATTCAAACCACTGCCTGTAACTAGTATAAAGGGGAGAGTTCTCCTCTAAAAAGCAAGAGAATTTACTGGGAAAGCATCCTTTGTGAAGTTTTGAGTTACAATAAAAAAAGTACAGCAGAGGGAGCTGGGAAGCATTTTAAGCAATAAAAACTGCAAATGTGTGTAAAACTCCAACCAAAGCTTTGGGATTCAAACCACTGCCTGTAACTCAGTATAAAGGGGAGAGTTTTACTCGAAAATGCAAGATAATTTGCAAGGGAAATCATCCTTTGTGAAGTTATGAGTCAAAATAAAAAATTTGTACAGCAGGCGATGGGAAGCATTTTTAAGCAATAAAAACATCAAATGTGTATAAAACTCAAACCAAAGTTTTGGGATTCAAACCACTGCTTGTAACTAGTATAAAGGGGAGAGTTCTACTCTCAAAAGCAAGAGACTTTACTGGGAAAGCATCCTTTGTAAATTTTGAAGTTACAATAAAAAAAAGTGTACAGCAGGCGCTGGGAAGCATTTTTAAGCAATAAAAACACCAAATGTGTGTCAAACTCCAACCAAAGCTTTGGGATTCAAACCACTGCCTGTAACTAGTATAAAGGGGAGAGTTCTACTCTAAAAAGCAAGAGAATTTACTGGGAAAGCATCCTTTGTGAAGTTATGAGTCAAAATAAAAAAAAGTGTACAGCAGCCGCTGGGAAGCATTTTTAAGCAATAAAAACTGCAAATGTGTGTAAAACTCCAACCAAAGCTTTGGGATTCAAACCACTGCCTGTAACTAGTATAAAGGGGAGAGTTCTTACTCTAAAAAGCAAGAGACTTTACTGGGAAAGCATCCTTTGTTACGTTATGAGTCAAAAAAAAAATGTGTACAGCAGGCGCTGGGAAGCATTTTTAAGCAATAAAAACAGCAAATGTGTGTAAAACTCCAACCAAAGCTTTGGGATTCAAACCACTGCCTGTAACTAGTATAAAGGGGAGAGTTTCACTCTAAAAAGCAAGAGAATTTACTGGGAAAGCATCCTTTGTGAAGTTATGAGTTCAAATAAAGAAAGTGTACAGCAGGCGCTGGGAAGCATTTTTAAGCAATAAAAACAGAAAATGTGTGTAAAACTCCAACCAAAGCTTTGGGATTCAAACCACTGCCTGTAACTAGTATAAAGGGGAGAGTTTTACTCTAAAAAGCAAGAGAATTTACTGGAAAAGCATCCTTTGTGAAGTTATGAGTTAAAATAAAAAAAGTGTACAGCAGGCGCTGGGAAGCATTTTTAAGCGATAAAAACATGCAAATGTGTGTAAAACTCCAACCAAAGCTTTGGGATTCAAACCACTGCCTGTAACAAGTATAAAGGGGAGAGTTATACTCTAAAAAGCAAGAGAATTTACTGGGAAAGCATCCTTTGTGAAGTTATGAGTACAAATAAAAAAAGTGTACAGCAGGAGCTGGGAAGCATTTTTAAGCATAAAAACATGCAAATGTGTGTAAAACTCCAACCAAAGCTTTGGGATTCAAACCACTGCCTGTAACTCGTATAAAGGGGAGAGTTCTACTCTAAAAAGCAAGAGAATTTATTGGGAAAGCATCCTTTGTGAAGTTTTGAGTTACAATAAAAAAAGTACAGCAGAGGGAGCTGGGAAGCATTTTAAGCAATAAAAACTGCAAATGTGTGTGAAACTACAACCAAAGCTTTGGGATTCAAACCACTGCCTGGAACTCGTATAAAGGGGAGAGTTTTACTCGAAAAAGCAAGAGAATTTACTGGGAAAGCATCCTTTGTGAAGTAATGAGTTACAATAAAAAAAGTGTACAGCAGAGGGAGCTGGGAAGCATTTTTAAGCGATAAAAACTGCAAATGTGTGGAAAAGTCCAACCAAAGCTTTGGGATTCAAACCACTGCCTGTAACTAGTATCAAAGGGAGAATTCTCCTCTAAAAAGCAAGAGAATTTACTGGGAAAGCATCCTTTGTGAAGTTTTGAGTTACAATAAAAAAAGTACAGCAGAGGGAGCTGGGAAGCATTTTAAGCAATAAAAACTGCAAATGTGTGTAAAACTCCAACCAAAGCTTTGGGATTCAAACCACTGCCTGTAACTAGTATAAAGGGGGGAGTTTTACTCTAAAAAGCAAGAGAATTTACTTGGAAAGCATCCTTTGTGAAGTTATGAGTTACAACATAAAAAATGTGTATATTCAGGCGCTGGGAAGCATTTTTAAGCAATAAAAAAAGCATATGTGTGTAAAACTCCAACCAAAGCTTTGTGATTCAAACCACTGCCTGTAACTAGTATAAAGGGGAGAGTTGGACTCTAAAAAGCAAGAGAATTTACTGTGAAAGCATCCTTTGTGAAGTTATGAGTTACAATAAAAAATGTGTACATTCGGCGCTGGGAAGCATTTTTAAGCAATAAAAACAGCAAATGTGTGTAAAACTCCAACCAAAGCTTTGGGATTCAAACTACTGCCTGTAAAGTAGTATAAAGGGGAGAGTTTTACTCTAAAATGCAAGAGAATTTTCTGGCAAAGCTTCCTTTGTGAAGTTATGAGTTACAATAAAAAAAGTGTACAGCAGGCGCTGGGAAGCATTTTTAAGCAATAAAAACAACAAATGTGTGTAAAACTCCAACCAAAGCTTTGTGATTCAAACCACTGCCTGTAACTAGTATAAAGGGGATAGTTTTCCTCTAAAATGCAAGACAATTTACTTGGAAAGCATCCTTTGTGAAGTTATGAGTCAAAATATAGAAAGTGTACAGCAAGCGCTGGGAAGCATTTTTAAGAAATAAAAACAGCAAATGTGTGTAAAACTCCAACCAAAGCTTTGGGATTCAAACCACTGCCTGTAACTAGTATAACGGGGAGAGTTATACTCCAAAAAACAAGAGACTTTACTGGGAAAGCATCCTTTGTGAAGTTGTGAGTCAAAATTAAAAAAAAGTGTACAGCAGACGCTGGGAAGCATTTTTAAGCAATAAAAACAACAAATGTGTGTAAAACTCCAACCAAAGCTTTGGGATTCAAACCACTGCCTGTAACTAGTATAAAGGGGAGAGTTTTACTCTAAAAAGCAAGATAATTTACTGGGAAAGCATCCTTTGTGAAGTTATGAGTGAAAATAAAGAAAGTGTACAGCAGGCGCTGGGAAGCATTTTTAAGCAATAAAAAAATGCAATTTTGTGTGTAAAACTCCAACCAAAGCTTTGGGATTCAAACCACTGCCTGTAACTAGTATAAAGGGGAGAGTTCGACTCTAAAAAGCAAGAGAATTTACTGGGAAAGCATCCTTTGTGAAGTTATGAGTTACAATAAAAAATGTGTACATTCGGCGCTGGGAAGCATTTTTAAGCAATAAAAACAGCAAATGTGTGTAAAACTCCAACCAAAGCTTTGGGATTCAAACCACTGCCTGTAACTAGTATAACGGGGAGAGTTATACTCCAAAAAACAAGAGACTTTACTGGGAAAGCATCCTTTGTGAAGTTATGAGTCAAAATTAAAAAAAAGTGTACAGCAGACGCTGGGAAGCATTTTTAAGCAATAAAAACAACAAATGTGTGTAAAACTCCAACCAAAGCTTTGGGATTCAAACCACTGCCTGTAACTAGTATAAAGGGGAGAGTTTTACTCTAAAAAGCAAGAGAATTTACTGGGAAAGCATCCTTTGTGTACTTATGAGTTACAATAAAAAAAGTGTACAGCAGAGGGAGCTGGGGAGCATTTTTATGCAATAAAAACAGCAAATGTGTGTAAAACTCACACCAAAGCTTTGGGATTCAAACCACTGCCTGTAACTAGTATAAAGGGGAGAGTTTTCCTCTAAAATGCAAGAGAATTTACTTGGAAAGCATCCTTTGTGAAGTTATGAGTCAAAATAAAGAAAGTGTACAGCAGGCGCTGGGAAGCATTTTTAAGAAATAAAAACAGCAAATGTGTGTAAAACTCCAACCAAAGCTTTGGGATTCAAACCACTGCCTGTAACGAGTATAAAGGGGAGAGTTCGACTCTAAAAAGCAAGATAATTTACTGGGAAAGCATCCTTTCTGAAGTTATGAGTGAAAAAAAAAAGTGTACAGCAGGCGCTGGGAAGCATTTTTAAGCAATAAAAACAGCAAATGTGTGTAAAACTCCAACCAAAGCTTTGGGATTCAAAGCACTGCCTGTAACTAGTATAAAGGGGAGAGTTTTCGTCCAAAATGCAAGAGAATTTACTTGGAAAGCATCCTTTGTGAAGTTATGAGTCAAAATAAAGAAAGTGTACAGCAGAAGCTGGGAAGCATTTTTAAGCAATAAAAACAGCAAATGTGTGTAAAACTCCATCCAAAGCTTTGGGATTTAAACCACTGCCTGTAACTCGTATAAAGGGGAGAGTTCGACTCTAAAAAGCAAGAGAATTTTCTGGGAAAGCATCCTTTGTGAAGTTATGAGTCAAAATAAAGAAAGTGTACAGCAGGCGCTGGGAAGCATTTTTAAGCAATAAAAAAATGCAATTTTGTGTGTAAAACTCCAACCAAAGCTTTGGGATTCAAACCACTGCCTGTAACTAGTTTAAAGGCGAGAGGTCTACTCTAAAAAGCAAGAGAATTTACTGGGAAAGCATCCTTCGTGAAGTTATGAGTTACAATAAAACGTGTACATTCGGCGCTGGGAAGCATTTTTAAGCAATAAAAACAGCAAATGTGTGTAAAACTCCAACCAAAGCTTTGGGATTCATACTACTGCCTGAAAGTAGTATAAAGGGGAGAGTTTTACTCTAAAATGCAAGAGAATTTTCTGGGAAAGCTTCCTTTGTGAAGTTATGAGTTACAATAAAAAAAGTGTACAGCAGGCGCTGGGAAGCATTTTTAAGCAATAAAAACAACAAATGTGTGTAAAACCCCAACCAAAGCTTTGTGATTCAAACCACTGCCTGTAACTAGTATAAAGGGGATAGTTTTCCTCTAAAATGCAAGATAATTTACTTGGAAAGCATCCTTTGTGAAGTTATGAGTCAAAATAAAGAAAGTGTACAGCAAGCGCTGGGAAGCATTTTTAAGAAATAAAAACAGCAAATGTGTGTAAAACTCCAACCAAAGCTTTGGGATTCAAACCACTGCCTGTAACTAGTATAACGGGGAGAGTTATACTCCAAAAAACAAGAGACTTTACTGGGAAAGCATCCTTTGTGAAGTTATGAGTCAAAATTAAAAAAAAGTGTACAGCAGACGCTGGGAAGCATTTTTAAGCAATAAAAACAACAAATGTGTGTATAACTCCAACCAAAGCTTTGGGATTCAAACCACTGCCTGTAACGAGTATAAAGGGGAGAGTTTTACTCTAAAATGCAAGAGAATTTTCTGGGAAAGCTTCCTTTGTGAAGTTATGAGTTACAATAAAAAAAGTGTACAGCAGGCGCTGGGAAGCATTTTTAAGCAATAAAAACAACAAATGTGTGTAAAACTCCAACCAAAGCTTTGTGATTCAAACCACTGCCTGTAACTAGTATAAAGGGGATAGTTTTCCTCTAAAATGCAAGACAATTTACTTGGAAAGCATCCTTTGTGAAGTTATGAGTCAAAATATAGAAAGTGTACAGCAAGCGCTGGGAAGCATTTTTAAGAAATAAAAACAGCAAATGTGTGTAAAACTCCAACCAAAGCTTTGGGATTCAAACCACTGCCTGTAACTAGTATAACGGGGAGAGTTATACTCCAAAAAACAAGAGACTTTACTGGGAAAGCATCCTTTGTGAAGTTGTGAGTCAAAATTAAAAAAAAGTGTACAGCAGACGCTGGGAAGCATTTTTAAGCAATAAAAACAACAAATGTGTGTAAAACTCCAACCAAAGCTTTGGGATTCAAACCACTGCCTGTAACTAGTATAAAGGGGAGAGTTTTACTCTAAAAAGCAAGATAATTTACTGGGAAAGCATCCTTTGTGAAGTTATGAGTGAAAATAAAGAAAGTGTACAGCAGGCGCTGGGAAGCATTTTTAAGCAATAAAAAAATGCAATTTTGTGTGTAAAACTCCAACCAAAGCTTTGGGATTCAAACCACTGCCTGTAACTAGTATAAAGGGGAGAGTTCGACTCTAAAAAGCAAGAGAATTTACTGGGAAAGCATCCTTTGTGAAGTTATGAGTTACAATAAAAAATGTGTACATTCGGCGCTGGGAAGCATTTTTAAGCAATAAAAACAGCAAATGTGTGTAAAACTCCAACCAAAGCTTTGGGATTCAAACCACTGCCTGTAACTAGTATAACGGGGAGAGTTATACTCCAAAAAACAAGAGACTTTACTGGGAAAGCATCCTTTGTGAAGTTATGAGTCAAAATTAAAAAAAAGTGTACAGCAGACGCTGGGAAGCATTTTTAAGCAATAAAAACAACAAATGTGTGTAAAACTCCAACCAAAGCTTTGGGATTCAAACCACTGCCTGTAACTAGTATAAAGGGGAGAGTTTTACTCTAAAAAGCAAGAGAATTTACTGGGAAAGCATCCTTTGTGTACTTATGAGTTACAATAAAAAAAGTGTACAGCAGAGGGAGCTGGGGAGCATTTTTATGCAATAAAAACAGCAAATGTGTGTAAAACTCACACCAAAGCTTTGGGATTCAAACCACTGCCTGTAACTAGTATAAAGGGGAGAGTTTTCCTCTAAAATGCAAGAGAATTTACTTGGAAAGCATCCTTTGTGAAGTTATGAGTCAAAATAAAGAAAGTGTACAGCAGGCGCTGGGAAGCATTTTTAAGAAATAAAAACAGCAAATGTGTGTAAAACTCCAACCAAAGCTTTGGGATTCAAACCACTGCCTGTAACGAGTATAAAGGGGAGAGTTCGACTCTAAAAAGCAAGATAATTTACTGGGAAAGCATCCTTTCTGAAGTTATGAGTGAAAAAAAAAAGTGTACAGCAGGCGCTGGGAAGCATTTTTAAGCAATAAAAACAGCAAATGTGTGTAAAACTCCAACCAAAGCTTTGGGATTCAAAGCACTGCCTGTAACTAGTATAAAGGGGAGAGTTTTCGTCCAAAATGCAAGAGAATTTACTTGGAAAGCATCCTTTGTGAAGTTATGAGTCAAAATAAAGAAAGTGTACAGCAGAAGCTGGGAAGCATTTTTAAGCAATAAAAACAGCAAATGTGTGTAAAACTCCATCCAAAGCTTTGGGATTTAAACCACTGCCTGTAACTCGTATAAAGGGGAGAGTTCGACTCTAAAAAGCAAGAGAATTTTCTGGGAAAGCATCCTTTGTGAAGTTATGAGTCAAAATAAAGAAAGTGTACAGCAGGCGCTGGGAAGCATTTTTAAGCAATAAAAAAATGCAATTTTGTGTGTAAAACTCCAACCAAAGCTTTGGGATTCAAACCACTGCCTGTAACTAGTTTAAAGGCGAGAGGTCTACTCTAAAAAGCAAGAGAATTTACTGGGAAAGCATCCTTCGTGAAGTTATGAGTTACAATAAAACGTGTACATTCGGCGCTGGGAAGCATTTTTAAGCAATAAAAACAGCAAATGTGTATAAAACTCCAACCAAAGCTTTGGGATTCATACTACTGCCTGAAAGTAGTATAAAGGGGAGAGTTTTACTCTAAAATGCAAGAGAATTTTCTGGGAAAGCTTCCTTTGTGAAGTTATGAGTTACAATAAAAAAAGTGTACAGCAGGCGCTGGGAAGCATTTTTAAGCAATAAAAACAACAAATGTGTGTAAAACCCCAACCAAAGCTTTGTGATTCAAACCACTGCCTGTAACTAGTATAAAGGGGATAGTTTTCCTCTAAAATGCAAGATAATTTACTTGGAAAGCATCCTTTGTGAAGTTATGAGTCAAAATAAAGAAAGTGTACAGCAAGCGCTGGGAAGCATTTTTAAGAAATAAAAACAGCAAATGTGTGTAAAACTCCAACCAAAGCTTTGGGATTCAAACCACTGCCTGTAACTAGTATAACGGGGAGAGTTATACTCCAAAAAACAAGAGACTTTACTGGGAAA
This sequence comes from Phycodurus eques, assembly GCF_024500275.1. NCBI lineage: Eukaryota > Metazoa > Chordata > Actinopteri > Syngnathiformes > Syngnathidae > Phycodurus > Phycodurus eques. The sequence continues at coordinate 8,101 of NW_026904387.1, read as the reverse complement.
GCATCCTTTGTGAAGTTATGAGTCAAAATTAAAAAAAAGTGTACAGCAGACGCTGGGAAGCATTTTTAAGCAATAAAAACAACAAATGTGTGTATAACTCCAACCAAAGCTTTGGGATTCAAACCACTGCCTGTAACGAGTATAAAGGGGAGAGTTCGACTCTAAAAAGCAAGATAATTTACTGGGAAAGCATCCTTTGTGAAGTAATGAGTGAAAAAAAAAAGTGTACAGCAGGCGCTGGGAAGCATTTTTAAGCAATAAAAACAGCAAATGTGTGTAAAACTCCAACCAAAGCTTTGGGATTCAAAGCACTGCCTGTAACTAGTATAAAGGGGAGAGTTTTCGTCCAAAATGCAAGAGAATTTACTTGGAAAGCATCCTTTGTGAAGTTATGAGTCAAAATAAAGAAAGTGTACAGCAGAAGCTGGGAAGCATTTTTAAGCAATAAAAACAGCAAATGTGTGTAAAAATCCATCCAAAGCTTTGGGATTTAAACCACTGCCTGTAACTCGTATAAAGGGGAGAGTTCGACTCTAAAAAGCAAGAGAATTTTCTGGGAAAGCATCCTTTGTGAAGTTATGAGTCAAAATAAAGAAAGTGTACAGCAGGCGCTGGGAAGCATTTTTAAGCAATAAAAACAGCAAATGTGTGTAAAACTCCAACCAAAGCTTTGGGATTCAAACCACTGCCTGTAACTAGTATAAAGGGGAGAGTTTTCCTCCAAAATGCAAGAGAATGTACTTGGAAAGCATCCTTTGTGAAGTTATGAGTCAAAATAAAGAAAGTGTACAGCAGGCGCTGGGAAGCATTTTTAAGAAATAAAAACAGCAAATGTGTGTAAAACTCCAACCAAAGCTTTGGGTTTCAAACCACTGCCGGTAACTCGTATAAAGGGGAGAGTTCGACTCTAAAATGCAAGAGAATTTTCTGGGAAAGCATCCTTTGTGAAGTTATGAGTCAAAATAAAGAAAGTGTACAGCAGGCGCTGGGAAGCATTTTTAAGCAATAAAAAAATGCAATTGTGTGTGTAAAACTCCAACCAAAGCTTTGGGATTCAAATCACTGCCTGTAACTAGTTTAAAGGGGAGAGTTTTTCTCAAAAAAGCAAGAGAATTGACTGGGAAAGCATCCTTTGTGAAGTTATGAGTTACAATAAAAAAAGTGTACAGCAGAGGGAGCTGGGGAGCATTTTTAAGTAAAAAAAACAGCAAATGTGTGTAAAACTCCAACCAAAGCTTTGGGATTCAAACCACTGCCTGTAACTAGTATAAAGGGGAGAGTTCGACTCTAAAAAGCAAGAGAATTTACTGGGAAAGCATCCTTTGTGAAGTTATGAGTTACAATAAAAAATGTGTACATTCGGCGCTGGGAAGCATTTTTAAGCAATAAAAACAGCAAATGTGTGTAAAACTCCAACCAAAGCTTTGGGATTCAAACCACTGCCTGTAACTAGTATAACGGGGAGAGTTATACTCCAAAAAACAAGAGACTTTACTGGGAAAGCATCCTTTGTGAAGTTATGAGTCAAAATTAAAAAAAAGTGTACAGCAGACGCTGGGAAGCATTTTTAAGCAATAAAAACAACAAATGTGTGTAAAACTCCAACCAAAGCTTTGGGATTCAAACCACTGCCTGTAACTAGTATAAAGGGGAGAGTTTTACTCTAAAAAGCAAGAGAATTTACTGGGAAAGCATCCTTTGTGTACTTATGAGTTACAATAAAAAAAGTGTACAGCAGAGGGAGCTGGGGAGCATTTTTAGCAATAAAAACAGCAAATGTGTGTAAAACTCCAACCAAAGCTTTGGGATTCAAACCACTGCCTGTCACTAGTATAAAGGGGAGAGTTTTCCTCTAAAATGCAAGAGAATTTACTTGGAAAGCATCCTTTGTGAAGTTATGAGTCAAAATAAAGAAAGTGTACAGCAGGCGCTGGGAAGCATTTTTAAGAAATAAAAACAGCAAATGTGTGTAAAACTCCAACCAAAGCTTTGGGATTCAAACCACTGCCTGTAACGAGTATAAAGGGGAGAGTTCGACTCTAAAAAGCAAGATAATTTACTGGGAAAGCATCCTTTGTGAAGTTATGAGTGAAAAAAAAAAGTGTACAGCAGGCGCTGGGAAGCATTTTTAAGCAATAAAAACAGCAAATGTGTGTAAAACTCCAACCAAAGCTTTGGGATTCAAAGCAATGCCTGTAACTAGTATAAAGGGGAGAGTTTTCGTCCAAAATGCAAGAGAATTTACTTGGAAAGCATCCTTTGTGAAGTTATGAGTCAAAATAAAGAAAGTGTACAGCAGAAGCTGGGAAGCATTTTTAAGCAATAAAAACAGCAAATGTGTGTAAAACTCCATCCAAAGCTTTGGGATTTAAAACACTGCCTGTAACTCGTATAAAGGGGAGAGTTCGACTCTAAAAAGCAAGAGAATTTTCTGGGAAAGCATCCTTTGTGAAGTTATGAGTCAAAATAAAGAAAGTGTACAGCAGGCGCTGGGAAGCATTTTTAAGTAATAAAAAAATGCAATTTTGTGTGTAAAACTCCAACCAAAGCTTTGGGATTCAAACCACTGCCTGTAACTAGTTTAAAGGCGAGAGGTCTACTCTAAAAAGCAAGAGAATTTACTGGGAAAGCATCCTTTGTGAAGTTATGAGTCAAAATTAAAAAATTGTACAGCAGGCGCTGGGAAGCATTTTTAAGCAATAAAAACAGCAAATGTGTGTAAAACTCCAACCAAAGCTTTCGGATTCAAACCACTGCCTGTAACTAGTATAAAGGGGAGAGTTTTCCTCCAAAATGCAAGAGAATGTACTTGGAAAGCATCCTTTGTGAAGTTATGAGTCAAAATAAAGAAAGTGTACAGCAGGCGCTGGGAAGCATTTTTAAGAAATAAAAACAGCAAATGTGTGTAAAACTCCAACCAAAGCTTTGGGTTTCAAACCACTGCCTGTAACTCGTATAAAGGGGAGAGTTCGACTCTAAAATGCAAGAGAATTTTCTGGGAAAGCATCCTTTGTGAAGTTATGAGTCAAAATAAAGAAAGTGTACAGCAGGCGCTGGGAAGCATTTTTAAGCAATAAAAAAATGCAATTGTGTGTGTAAAACTCCAACCAAAGCTTTGGGATTCAAATCACTGCCTGTAACTAGTTTAAAGGGGAGAGTTTTTCTCAAAAAAGCAAGAGAATTGACTGGGAAAGCATCCTTTGTGAAGTTATGAGTTACAATAAAAAAAGTGTACAGCAGAGGGAGCTGGGGAGCATTTTTAAGTAAAAAAAACAGCAAATGTGTGTAAAACTCCAACCAAAGCTTTGGGATTCAAACCACTGCCTGTAACTAGTATAAAGGGGAGAGTTCTACTCTAAAAAGCAAGAGAATTTACTTGGAAAGCATCCTTTATGAAGTTTTGAGTCAAAATAAAAAAATTGTACAGCAGGCGCTGGGAAGCATTTTTAAGCAATAAAAACAGCAAATGTGTGTAAAACTCCAACCAAAGCTTTGGGATTCAAACCACTGCCTGTAACTAGTATAAAGGGGAGAGTTCGACTCTAAAAAGCAAGAGAATTTACTGGGAAAGCATCCTTTGTGAAGTTATGAGTTACAATAAAAAATGTGTACATTCGGCGCTGGGAAGCATTTTTAAGCAATAAAAACAGCAAATGTGTGTAAAACTCCAACCAAAGCTTTGGGATTCAAACCACTGCCTGTAACTAGTATAACGGGGAGAGTTATACTCCAAAAAACAAGAGACTTTACTGGGAAAGCATCCTTTGTGAAGTTATGTGTCAAAATTAAAAAAAAGTGTACAGCAGACGCTGGGAAGCATTTTTAAGCAATAAAAACAACAAATGTGTGTAAAACTCCAACCAAAGCTTTGGGATTCAAACCACTGCCTGTAACTAGTATAAAGGGGAGAGTTTTACTCTAAAAAGCAAGAGAATTTACTGGGAAAGCATCCTTTGTGTACTTATGAGTTACAATAAAAAAAGTGTACAGCAGAGGGAGCTGGGGAGCATTTTTAAGCAATAAAAACAGCAAATGTGTGTAAAACTCCAACCAAAGCTTTGGGATTCAAACCACTGCCTGTAACTAGTATAAAGGGGAGAGTTCGACTCTAAAAAGCAAGATAATTTACTGGGAAAGCATCCTTTGTGAAGTTATGAGTGAAAAAAAAAAGTGTACAGCAGGCGCTGGGAAGCATTTTTAAGCAATAAAAACAGAAAATGTGTGTAAAACTCCAACCAAAGCTTTGGGATTCAAAGCACTGCCTGTAACTAGTATAAAGGGGAGAGTTTTCGTCCAAAATGCAAGAGAATTTTCTGGGAAAGCATCCTTTGTGAAGTTATGAGTCAAAATAAAGAAAGTGTACAGCAGGCGCTGGGAAGCATTTTTAAGCAATAAAAAAATGCAATTTTGTGTGTAAAACTCCAACCAAAGCTTTGGGATTCAAACCACTGCCTGTAACTAGTTTAAAGGGGAGAGGTCTACTCTAAAAAGCAAGAGAATTTACTGGGAAAGCATCCTTCGTGAAGTTATGAGTCAAAATTAAAAAATTGTACAGCAGGCGCTGGGAAGCATTTTTAAGCAATAAAAACAGCAAATGTGTGTAAAACTCCAACCAAAGCTTTGGGATTCAAACCACTGCCTGTAACTAGTATAAAGGGGAGAGTTTTCCTCCAAAATGCAAGAGAATGTACTTGGAAAGCATCCTTTGTGAAGTTATGAGTCAAAATAAAGAAAGTGTACAGCAGGCGCTGGGAAGCATTTTTAAGAAATAAAAACAGCAAATGTGTGTAAAACTCCAACCAAAGCTTTGGGATTCAAATCACTGCCTGTAACTAGTTTAAAGGGGAGAGTTTTTCTCAAAAAAGCAAGAGAATTGACTGGGAAAGCATCCTTTGTGAAGTTATGAGTTACAATAAAAAAAGTGTACAGCAGAGGGAGCTGGGGAGCATTTTTAAGTAATAAAAACAGCAAATGTGTGTAAAACTCCAACCAAAGCTTTGGGATTCAAACCACTGCCTATAACTAGTATAAAGGGGAGAGTTCTACTCTAAAAAGCAAGAGAATTTACTTGGAAAGCATCCTTTATGAAGTTTTGAGTCAAAATAAAAAAATTGTACAGCAGGCGCTGGGAAGCATTTTTAAGCAATAAAAACAGCAAATGTGTGTAAAACTCCAACCAAAGCTTTGGGATTCAAACCACTGCCTGTAACTAGTATAAAGGGGAGAGTTCGACTCTAAAAAGCAAGAGAATTTACTGGGAAAGCATCCTTTGTGAAGTTATGAGTTACAATAAAAAATGTGTACATTCGGCGCTGGGAAGCATTTTTAAGCAATAAAAACAGCAAATGTGTGTAAAACTCCAACAAAAGCTTTGGGATTCAAACCACTGCCTGAAACTAGTATAAAGGGGAGAGTTTTACTCTAAAATGCAAGAGAATTTTCTGGGAAAGCTTCCTTTGTGAAGTTTGAGTTACAATAAAAAAAGTGTACAGCAGAGGGAGCTGGGAAGCATTTTTAAGCAATAAAAACTGCAAATGTGTGTAAAACTCCAACCAAAGCTTTGGGATTCAAACCACTGCCTGTAACTAGTATAAAGGGGAGAGTTCTCCTCTAAAAAGCAAGAGAATTTACTGGGAAAGCATCCTTTGTGAAGTTGTGAGTGAAAATAAAAAAAGTGAACAGCAGGCGCTGGGAAGCATTTTTAAGCAATAAAAAGAGCAAATGTGTGTAAAATTCCAACCAAAGCTTTGGGATTCAAGCAACTGCCTGTCACTAGTATAAAGGGGAGAGTTCTCCTCTAAAAAGCAAGAGAATTTCCTGGGAAAGCATCCTTTGTGAAGTTGTGAGTGAAAATTAAAAAAGTGTACAGCAGGCGCTGGGAAGCATTTTTAAGCAATAAAAACAGCAAATGTGTGTAAAACTCCAACCAAAGCTTTGGGATTCAAACCACTGCCTGTAAATCGTATAAAGGGGAGAGTTTTCCTCTAAAAAGCAAGAGAATTCAATGGGAAAGCATCCTTTGTGAAGTTGTGAGTGAAAATTTGAAAAAGTATCCAGCAGGCGCTGGGAAGCATTTTTAAGCAATAAAAACAGCAAATGTGTGTAAAACTCCAACCAAAGCTTTGGGATTCAAACCACTGCCTGTAACACGTAGAAAGGGGAGAGTTTTCCTCTAAAAAGCAAGAGAATTCACTGGGAAAGCATCCTTTGTGAAGTTATGAGTTACAAGAAAAAAGTGTACAGCAGAGGGAGCTGGGAAGCATTTTTAAGCAATAAAAACTGCAAATGTGTGTAAAGCTCCAACCAAAGCTTTGGGATTCAAACCACTGCCTGTAACTGGTATAAAGGGGAGAGTTCTACTCTAAAAAGCAAGAGACTATACTGGGAAAGTATCCTTTGTGAAGTTATGAATCATAATAAAAAAAGTGTACAGCAGGCACTGGGAAGCATTTTTAAGCGATAAAAACTGCAAATGTGTGTAAAACTCCAACCAAAGCTTTGGGATTCAAACCACTGCCTGTAACTAGTATCAAGGGGAGAGTTCTCCTCTAAAAAGCAAGAGAATTTACTGGGAAAGCATCCTTTGTGAAGTTATGAGTCACAATAAAAAAAGTGTACAGCAGAGGGAGCTGGGAAGCATTTTTAAGCAATAAAAACTGCAAATGTGTGTAAAACTCCAACCAAAGCTTTGGGATTCAAACCACTGCCTGGAACAAGAATAAAAGGGAGAGTTTTACTCTAAAATGCAAGAGACTTTACTGGGAAAGCATCCTTTGTGAAGTTATGAGTTACAATAAAAGTGTGTACAGCAGAGGGAGCTGTGAAGCATTTTTAAGCAATAAAAACTGCAAATGTGTGTAAAACTCAAACCAAAGCTTTGGGATTCAAACCACTGCCCGTAACTAGTATAAAGGTGAGAGTTCTCCTCGAAAAAGCAAGAGAATTTACTGGGAAAGCATCCTTTGTGAAGTAATGAGTGAAAATACAAAAAGTGTACAGCAGGCACTGGGAAGCATTTTTAGGGGATAAAACCAGCAAATGTGTGTAAAACTCCAACCAAAGCTTTGGGATTCAAACCACTGCCTGTAACTCATATAAAGGGGAGAGTTTTACTCGAAAATGCAAGAGACTTTACTGGGAAAGCATGCTTTGTGAAGTTATGAGTGAAAATTTAAAAAGTGTACAGCAGGTGCTGGTTGGCATTTTTAAGCAATAAAAACAGCAAATGTGTGTAAAACTACTACCAAAGCTTTGGGATTCAAACCACTGCCTGTAACTAGTATAAAGGGGAGAGTTATACTCTCAAAAGCAAGAGACTTTACTGGGAAAGCATCCTTTGTGAAGTTATGAGTTACAATAAATAAAAGTGTACAGCAGAGGGAGCTGGGAAGCATTTTTAAGCAATAAAAACTGCAAATGTGTGTAAAACTCCAACCAAAGCTTTGGGATTCAAACCACTGCCTGTAACTAGTATGAAGGCGAGAGTTCTACTCTCAAAAGCAAGAGACTTTACTGGGAAAGCATCCTTTGTGAAGTTATGAGTTACAATAAATAAAAGTGTACAGCAGAGGGAGCTGGGAAGCATTTTTAAGCAATAAAAACTGCAAATGTGTGTAAAACTCCAACCAAAGCTTTGGGATTCAAACCACTGCCTGTAACTAGTTGAAAGGGGAGAGTTGAACTCGAAAATGCAAGAGAATTTACTTGGAAAGCGTCCTTTGTGAAGTTATGAGTGAAAATAAAAAAAGTGTACAGCAGAGGAAGCTGGGAAGCATTTTTAAGCAATAAAAACAGCAAATGTGTGTAAAACTCCAACCATAGCTTTGGGATTCAGTAAACTACCTGTAACTAGTATAAAGGGGAGAGTTCTACTCTAAAAAGTGAGAGAATTTCCTGAGAAAGCATCCTTTGTGAAGTTATGATCAAAATAAAAAAAAAGTGCACAGCAGAGGGAGCTGGGAAGCATTTTTAAGCAATAGAAACTGCAAATGTGTGTAAAACTCCAACCAAAGCTTTAGGATTCAAACCACTGCCTGCAACTTGTATAACGGGGAGAGTTCTACTTTAAAAAGCAAGAGACTTTACCGGGAAAGCATCATTT
>NW_026904386.1:0-31589 GCF_024500275.1 Phycodurus eques | reverse complement strand
GAAGAAAGAAGAGAAAGAAAGAGAAGAAGAAGAGAGAAAGAAAGAGAGAAGAAGAAGAGAGAGAGAAGAGAAGAAGAAGAGAAGAAGAAGAAGAGAAAGAAAGAGAGAGAAGAGAGAAGAGAAGAAAGAAGAGAAGAGAGAAGAGAAAGAGAAGAGAAAGAAGAGAAGAAGAGAAGAGAAAGAGAAGAGAAGAAGAGAAAGAAAGAGGAAGAAGAGAAGAAGAAGAAGAGAGAGAAAGAGAGAAGAAAGAAGAAAGAGAGAGAAGAGAAGAGAGAAAGAAGAGAAGAGAGAAAGAGAAGAGAAGAGAGAAAGAGAAGAGAGAAAGAAGAAGAAGAGAGAAGAAAGAGAAAGAAAGAGAAGAGAGAGAGAAGAAGAAAGAGAGAGAAGAAGAGAAAGAAAGAGAAGAGAGAAGAAGAAGAGAAAGAGAGAAGAGAAGAGAGAGAAGAAAGAGAGAAAGAGAAAGAGAGAAAGAGAGAAGAGAAGAGAAGAGAGAAGAGAAGAAGAGAGAAAGAGAAGAGAAGAGAGAGAAGAAAGAAGAGAGAAAGAGAGAGAAGAGAAGAAGAAGAAGAAAGAGAAGAAGAGAAGAAGAAAGAAAGAAGAGAAAGAGAGAAGAAGAGAAGAGAGAGAAAGAGAGAGAAAGAAAGAGAGAAGAGAAGAGAAGAAAGAGAGAGAGAAAGAAGAAGAGAAGAAGAGAGAGAGAAGAGAAAGAAAGAGAGAGAGAGAGAAAGAAGAGAAGAAAAGAGAAGAGAGAAAGAAGAGAAGAAGAGAAAGAAGAGAGAGAGAAGAGAGAAGAGAGAGAAGAAGAAGAAAGAGAAGAGAAGAAAGAGAGAGAAGAAGAAGAGAGAAGAGAAGAAAAGAGAAGAAAGAGAAGAGAGAAGAAGAAGAAGAGAAGAAAGAAGAAAGAAGAGAGAAAGAAAGAGAGAGAGAAAGAGAAAGAAAGAGAGAAGAAGAGAAGAAGAGAGAAAGAGAAAGAAGAGAGAGAAGAGAGAGAGAGAGAAAGAAGAAGAAAGAGAAAGAAGAGAAAGAAAGAAAGAGAGAAGAAGAGAAGAGAAGAGAAAGAGAGAAGAGAGAAGAAGAAAGAGAAGAAGAGAAAGAAGAGAGAAGAGAGAAAGAGAAGAAGAAGAGAGAAGAAGAAAGAGAGAAGAGAAAGAGAAGAAGAAAGAGAAGAAGAAGAGAGAGAAAGAAGAAGAGAAGAGAAGAAGAGAGAGAAAGAAGAAGAAAGAAGAGAAAGAAGAGAGAAAGAAGAGAAGAGAAGAGAAAGAGAAAGAAGAGAGAAGAGAAGAAGAGAGAGAAAGAGAAAGAGAGAGAAGAGAAGAGAGAAAGAGAAGAGAAAGAGAGAAGAGAAGAAAGAGAGAAGAAGAGAAGAGAAAGAAGAAGAAGAGAGAAGAGAGAAGAAGAAAGAGAGAAGAAGAGAGAAAGAGAAGAAGAGAAAGAAGAGAAGAGAAGAAGAAAGAGAAAGAAGAGAAGAGAAAGAGAAAGAAAGAGAAGAGAGAAGAAGAGAAAGAAGAAGAGAAGAAAGAAAGAGAAGAAGAAGAAGAGAGAAGAGAAGAAGAGAAGAGAGAAGAAAGAGAAGAAGAAAGAAGAGAGAAAGAAGAGAAGAAAGAGAGAAAGAGAGAAAGAGAGAAAGAAGAGAGAAGAGAAAGAGAAGAAAGAGAAGAAGAGAGAAGAGAAGAGAGAAGAAAGAAAGAGAAGAAGAGAAAGAAGAAAGAAGAGAAAGAAAGAGAGAAGAAGAGAAAGAAGAAGAGAGAAAGAGAAGAAGAAGAAGAAGAAAGAGAGAAAGAGAGAAGAAGAGAAGAAGAAGAGAAGAAGAAGAGAAGAGAGAGAAGAAGAAGAGAAGAGAAAGAAGAGAAGAGAAAGAAAGAAAGAGAAGAGAGAAGAAAGAGAAAGAGAGAAAAGAGAAGAAAGAGAAGAAGAGAAGAGAGAAGAAGAGAGAGAAAGAAGAAGAAAGAGAAGAGAAGAAAGAGAAGAGAAAGAGAAAGAAAGAAAGAAGAAGAGAAAGAGAGAAGAAGAAGAGAGAAGAAGAAGAGAGAAGAAGAGAAGAGAGAAGAAAGAGAAGAGAAGAAGAGAAGAAAGAGAAGAAGAGAGAAAGAAGAAAGAAGAAGAGAAGAGAAGAGAAGAGAAGAAAGAGAGAAAGAGAAGAGAGAAGAGAGAAGAAGAAAGAAGAGAAAGAAGAGAGAAGAGAAGAAGAGAAGAGAGAGAGAAAGAAGAGAGAAAGAGAAAGAGAGAAGAGAAGAAGAGAAGAGAAGAGAGAAGAAGAAGAAAGAAGAAGAAAGAGAGAAAGAAGAGAAAGAGAGAAGAGAAGAAAGAAGAGAGAAAGAAGAAGAGAGAGAAAGAGAGAAGAGAAAGAAGAAGAGAAGAGAGAAGAAAGAGAAGAAGAGAGAAGAGAAGAGAAGAAGAGAAGAAGAGAAGAAAGAGAAGAGAAAGAGAAGAGAAGAGAAGAAAGAAGAGAAAGAAGAAGAGAAAGAAGAGAAGAAAGAGAGAGAAGAGAGAAGAAGAGAAAGAGAAGAGAGAGAAGAGAAGAAAGAGAGAGAAGAAGAAGAGAGAAAGAGAAAGAAGAGAAGAAGAAGAGAAGAGAGAGAAAGAGAAGAGAAGAGAGAAGAAGAAAGAGAGAAGAAAGAGAGAGAAGAAGAAGAGAAGAAAGAGAAGAAAGAAGAGAAGAAGAGAAGAGAAGAGAGAAAGAAAGAAAGAGAGAAAGAGAAAGAGAAAGAAGAAGAGAAGAGAAGAAGAGAGAAAGAAGAGAAGAGAAAGAAGAAGAGAAGAAAGAAGAAGAAGAAAGAGAGAAGAGAAGAAAGAGAGAGAAGAGAAAGAAGAGAGAAAGAGAGAAGAAGAAGAGAAAGAGAAGAGAAAGAAGAAGAGAGAAGAGAAAGAGAGAAGAAGAAAGAAGAAGAGAGAAGAAAGAGAAAGAGAAGAAGAGAAGAAGAAAGAAGAAGAGAGAGAAGAGAAGAGAGAAAGAGAGAAGAGAAGAAGAAAGAAAGAGAAGAAGAGAAGAAGAGAGAAAGAGAAGAGAGAAGAGAAGAGAGAAAGAAAGAAGAGAGAAAGAGAAAGAGAAGAAGAAGAAAGAGAAGAAGAAGAGAAAGAAGAGAAAGAGAGAAGAGAAGAGAAGAAAGAAAGAAGAGAGAGAAAGAAGAAGAGAGAAGAGAAAGAAGAAGAGAAAGAGAAGAGAGAAGAGAAGAAAGAGAGAAGAGAAGAAAGAGAAAGAAGAAGAAGAAGAAAGAAGAGAGAGAAAGAAGAAGAAGAGAAAGAGAAAGAAGAGAAAGAGAAGAAAGAAGAAGAAAGAAGAAGAAGAAGAGAGAAGAGAAGAAAGAGAGAAAGAAGAGAGAGAAGAAGAGAAGAGAAAGAAGAGAAAGAGAAAGAGAAGAAGAAAGAGAGAAGAAGAAGAAAGAAGAGAGAAGAGAAAGAAAGAGAGAGAAAGAGAAGAAGAGAAGAAGAAAGAGAGAAAGAAAGAAAAGAAGAAGAGAAAGAGAAAGAAAGAGAAGAAGAGAAGAGAAGAGAGAGAAGAGAAGAAGAAGAAGAGAAGAGAAGAAGAAGAGAAAGAGAAGAAGAAGAGAGAGAAGAAGAGAAGAAGAGAAAGAAGAGAGAAGAAGAAGAAGAGAAGAAAGAGAAGAAGAAGAAAGAGAAGAAGAAGAGAAAGAGAAGAAGAGAGAAGAAGAGAGAAGAAGAAAGAAGAGAGAAGAGAAAGAAAGAGAAGAAGAGAGAAAGAGAGAAGAGAGAAAGAAAGAGAGAAGAGAAGAAGAGAGAAGAAGAAGAGAAAGAGAGAAAGAAAAGAAGAGAAGAAGAGAAGAAGAGAAGAGAAAGAGAAGAAAGAGAGAGAAGAGAAGAAAGAGAAGAAGAGAAAGAGAGAAGAAGAAGAGAAGAAGAAAAGAAGAAGAGAAGAGAAGAGAAAGAGAAGAGAGAGAGAGAAAGAAGAAAGAAGAAGAGAAGAAGAGAAGAAAGAGAGAAGAGAGAGAAAGAGAAGAGAGAAAGAGAAAGAGAAAGAAGAAAGAGAGAAGAAGAGAAGAGAAAGAGAAGAAGAAGAAGAGAAGAGAGAAGAGAAGAAAGAGAGAAGAGAGAAGAGAAGAGAAGAAAGAAGAGAGAAAGAGAAGAGAGAGAAAGAGAGAAGAAGAGAAAGAGAAGAAGAGAGAAGAAGAAAGAGAGAAGAAAGAAGAAGAGAAGAGAAAGAGAGAAAGAGAAAGAAGAGAAGAGAAGAAAGAAAGAGAGAAAGAAGAGAAGAGAAAGAAGAAGAGAGAAGAAAGAAGAGAAGAGAAAGAAGAGAAGAGAAGAGAAGAGAAAGAGAAGAGAGAGAAGAGAAAGAAGAAAGAGAAGAAAGAGAGAAGAGAAGAGAGAAAGAAGAAAGAAGAGAAGAAAGAAGAAGAGAAAGAAGAGAAGAAGAAGAGAGAGAAGAGAAAGAGAAGAAGAAGAGAAGAAGAGAGAAGAGAGAAGAGAAGAGAAGAAAGAGAAGAAGAGAAAGAGAAGAGAAGAGAAGAGAAAGAAGAGAAGAGAGAAAGAGAAGAGAAGAAAGAAGAAGAGAGAGAAGAAGAGAAGAGAGAAAGAAGAGAGAAAGAAGAGAAAGAAGAAGAGAGAGAAAGAAGAGAGAAAGAGAAGAGAAGAAGAAAGAGAGAAGAGAAGAAGAGAAGAAAGAGAAGAAGAGAGAGAAGAAGAGAAAGAGAGAAGAAAAGAAGAAGAGAGAAAGAAGAAGAGAAGAAGAAAGAAGAGAGAAAGAAGAAGAGAAGAAGAGAGAGAGAGAAGAAGAGAAAGAGAAGAAAGAGAGAAAGAAGAAGAAGAGAAGAAGAGAGAAGAGAAGAGAAAGAGAGAAGAGAAGAGAGAGAGAAGAAGAGAAGAGAGAAAGAAGAAGAAAGAAAGAGAAAGAAGAGAGAAGAGAGAAGAGAAGAAAGAGAAGAGAAGAAGAAGAGAGAAAGAGAAGAAGAGAGAAGAGAAAGAGAGAAGAAGAGAAGAGAAGAAGAAGAGAAGAAGAAAGAGAAGAGAAAGAAGAGAGAAGAAAGAGAAGAAGAGAAAGAGAAGAGAAGAAGAAGAGAGAAGAGAAAGAGAGAAAGAGAGAGAAGAAAGAGAGAGAAGAAGAGAAGAGAAGAAGAGAGAAAGAAGAAGAAAGAAAGAGAGAGAAAGAGAGAAGAAGAGAAGAGAAAGAGAAGAGAAGAGAGAAGAGAAGAGAGAAGAAGAAGAGAAGAAGAAGAGAAGAAAGAGAAGAGAGAGAAAGAGAAAGAAGAGAAAGAAGAGAGAGAGAAGAGAAGAAGAAGAGAAGAGAGAAGAAGAAGAGAAAGAAGAAGAGAAGAGAGAAAGAGAAGAGAGAAGAAGAAGAGAAGAGAAGAAAGAAGAGAGAAGAGAAGAGAAAGAAGAAAGAAGAAAGAAGAGAGAAGAAGAAGAAGAGAAAGAGAGAAGAGAAAGAAGAAGAGAAAGAAGAGAGAAGAGAGAAGAGAAAGAAAGAGAAGAAGAGAAAGAGAAGAAGAGAGAAAGAAGAGAAAGAGAGAAAGAGAGAAGAAGAGAAGAGAGAGAAAGAGAAGAGAGAAAGAGAAGAGAAGAAGAAGAGAGAAAGAGAGAAGAAGAAAGAAGAAGAGAAAGAGAAGAGAAGAAGAGAAGAAGAGAAAGAGAGAGAAGAGAAGAGAGAAAGAAGAGAGAGAGAAGAGAAGAGAAGAGAGAAAGAGAAGAGAGAAGAAGAAAGAAGAAGAAAGAGAGAAAGAAGAAGAGAAGAGAAGAGAAGAAAGAGAGAAGAGAAGAGAAGAGAAGAAGAAAGAAAGAGAGAAGAAGAAAGAAGAGAAGAAGAGAGAGAAGAAAGAGAAGAGAGAAGAGAGAAGAGAAGAAGAGAAGAAAGAGAAGAGAACGAAGAGAGAGAAGAGAGAAGAAAGAGAGAGAAGAGAAAGAGAGAAAGAAGAGAGAAGAAGAGAAAGAAGAGAAGAGAAGAAGAAGAGAGAGAAAGAGAGAAGAGAGAAGAAGAGAAAGAAGAGAAGAGAAGAAAGAGAAGAAAGAGAAGAAGAGAGAGAGAAAGAAGAGAGAGAAAGAAGAGAAGAAAGAGAAGAAGAGAAGAGAAGAGAAAGAGAGAAAGAGAAAGAGAAGAGAGAAGAAGAGAGAAAGAAAGAAGAGAAGAAGAGAGAAAGAGAGAAGAGAAAGAGAGAAGAAGAGAAAGAAGAAAGAAGAGAAGAAGAAGAAGAGAAAGAAGAGAAAGAGAAGAAGAAGAGAGAAGAAGAGAAGAAGAAGAGAAAGAGAGAAAGAAGAAGAGAGAAAGAAGAAGAAGAGAGAAGAGAGAAAGAGAGAAGAAAGAAGAAGAAGAGAAAGAAGAGAGAAGAAGAGAAGAAGAGAGAAGAGAGAGAAGAAAGAAGAGAGAGAAGAGAAAGAAGAAAGAGAGAAGAGAGAAGAAGAGAAGAGAAAGAAGAGAAAGAAGAGAAGAGAAAGAAGAGAAGAGAGAAAGAGAGAAGAAAGAAGAAGAGAAGAAGAGAAGAGAAAGAGAAGAGAGAAGAAAGAAGAGAAGAGAGAAGAAGAAAGAAGAAAGAGAAGAAGAGAAGAAGAAGAGAAGAGAGAGAAGAGAAGAGAGAAGAAGAGAAGAAAGAGAGAGAAGAAGAAGAGAGAAGAAAGAAGAGAAAGAAGAAGAGAGAAGAAAGAGAAAGAGAAGAGAGAAGAAGAGAAGAGAGAAAGAAGAGAAGAAAGAGAAGAAGAAGAGAGAAGAGAAAGAGAGAAGAAGAAGAGAGAAAGAAGAAGAGAAAGAGAAGAAGAAGAAGAGAGAAGAAGAGAAGAAGAGAAAGAAGAGAAGAGAGAAAGAAGAGAGAGAAGAGAGAAAGAGAGAAGAGAAAGAAGAAGAGAAAGAAGAAGAAAGAGAGAAGAGAGAGAGAAGAAAGAGAAGAAGAGAAGAAGAAGAAGAGAGAAGAGAGAGAGAAGAGAAGAGAAAGAAGAAGAGAAGAGAGAAAGAGAAGAGAAGAAAGAGAGAAGAGAAAGAGAGAGAAGAGAGAAAAGAGAGAAGAGAAAGAAGAAGAGAAGAGAAGAAGAGAGAAAGAGAAGAAGAAGAAAGAGAGAGAAGAGAGAGAGAAAGAAGAGAAAGAGAGAAGAAAGAGAGAAAGAGAAGAGAAAGAAGAGAGAAGAAGAGAAAGAAAGAAAGAGAGAAGAAGAGAGAGAGAAGAAGAAGAAAGAAAGAGAAGAGAGAGAAGAAGAAGAAGAAGAGAAAGAGAAGAAGAGAAGAAAGAAGAGAGAAAGAGAGAAGAGAAGAGAAGAGAGAAAGAGAAGAGAAGAAGAGAAGAAGAGAGAAAGAAGAGAAGAAGAAGAGAAGAAGAGAAAGAAGAAGAGAGAAGAGAAGAGAAGAGAGAAAGAAGAAGAGAGAGAAGAAAGAGAAAGAAGAAGAAGAGAAGAAGAGAGAAGAGAGAAGAGAAGAGAAGAAAGAGAAGAGAGAAGAGAAAGAAGAAGAGAAAGAGAAGAGAGAAGAAGAGAAAGAAGAGAGAAAGAGAAGAAAGAGAGAAGAAAGAAGAAGAGAAGAGAAGAAGAGAGAAGAAAGAAAGAGAGAGAGAAGAAGAAGAGAAGAGAAGAAGAGAAGAAAGAAGAGAAGAAGAGAAGAAGAGAAGAAAGAGAGAGAAAGAAGAAGAGAGAAGAGAAGAAGAGAGAAGAGAGAGAAAGAGAAGAAGAGAAGAGAGAAAGAAGAGAAAGAAGAGAAGAGAAGAAGAAGAAGAGAAGAGAGAAGAGAAGAGAGAAGAGAAAGAAGAAGAGAAGAGAGAAGAGAAGAAGAGAAGAGAAGAAGAAGAGAAGAGAAAGAAGAGAGAAGAGAGAGAAGAAGAGAAGAGAAGAAGAGAGAAAGAGAAGAAGAGAGAAGAGAAGAGAGAAAGAAGAGAAGAGAGAAGAAAGAGAAGAAGAAGAAAGAGAAGAGAAGAGAAGAGAAGAGAGAAGAAGAGAAGAAAGAGAGAAAGAAGAAGAGAGAAGAGAAAGAAAGAGAAGAAGAGAAGAAGAGAAAGAAGAGAAGAGAGAGAAGAAAGAGAGAAGAGAAGAAAGAAGAGAGAAGAGAGAAGAAGAGAAAGAAGAGAAAGAGAGAGAGAAGAGAAGAGAAGAAGAAAGAGAGAGAGAAGAAAGAGAAGAGAGAAGAAAGAAAGAAGAAGAGAAAGAGAGAAGAAAGAGAAGAGAGAGAGAAAGAAGAAAGAGAAGAAAGAAGAGAAGAGAAGAGAAGAGAGAAGAAAGAGAAGAAGAAAGAGAAGAGAGAAGAAAGAGAAGAGAAGAAGAGAGAAAGAGAGAAGAGAAGAGAGAAAAGAAGAAAGAAGAAGAGAGAGAGAAGAAGAAGAGAAGAGAAAGAAGAAAGAGAGAAGAAGAGAAAGAAGAGAGAGAAAGAAGAGAGAGAGAAAGAGAGAAGAGAAAGAAGAAGAAAGAGAGAAGAGAGAAGAGAAAGAGAAGAAGAGAAGAGAGAAGAAGAAAGAAGAGAGAAGAGAAAGAGAGAGAAGAAGAAGAAAGAAAGAAGAGAGAAGAAGAGAAGAAGAGAGAGAAGAAGAGAAGAAGAGAGAAGAAGAGAAAGAAGAAGAGAGAAAGAGAGAAGAAGAGAAGAGAGAAGAGAGAGAAAGAGAAAGAGAAGAAGAGAAGAAAGAGAGAGAAGAAGAAGAGAAAGAAGAGAAGAGAAGAAGAGAAGAAAGAGAGAAGAGAGAAGAGAGAAGAAGAGAGAAGAGAGAAGAGAAAGAGAAGAGAGAAGAGAGAAAGAGAAGAGAAGAAGAGAAGAGAAGAAGAGAGAGAAGAAGAAGAGAAAGAAGAGAAGAGAAGAGAAGAAGAGAGAGAAAGAGAGAAGAGAGAGAAGAGAAGAAGAGAGAGAAGAAAGAGAGAAGAGAAGAGAGAAAGAAGAAGAAAGAGAAGAAGAAGAGAAAGAGAAGAAGAAGAGAAGAAGAGAGAAAGAGAAGAAGAAAGAAGAGAGAAAGAGAAGAAGAGAGAGAAAGAAGAAGAGAAGAGAGAGAGAAAGAAGAAGAGAAGAAGAGAGAAGAAGAGAAGAGAGAAGAAGAAGAGAAGAAGAGAAAGAGAAGAAGAGGAAAGAGAGAAGAGAAGAGAGAAAGAGAAGAGAGAAGAAGAGAGAAGAAGAGAAGAGAGAAGAGAAGAAAGAGAGAAGAAGAAGAAGAGAGAGAAGAAGAGAGAAAGAGAAGAGAGAAAGAGAAGAGAAGAAGAGAAGAGAGAAAGAAGAGAAGAGAAGAGAGAGAAGAAGAGAAGAGAAAGAGAGAGAAAGAGAAGAAGAGAAGAAGAAGAGGAAGAGAGAAAGAAAGAAAGAAGAAGAAGAAGAAAGAGAAAGAAGAGAGAAGAAGAGAAAGAGAGAAAGAAAGAAGAAGAAAGAGAAAGAGAAGAGAGAAAGAAGAGAAGAGAAAGAAGAGAGAAGAAGAAAGAAGAAAGAGAAGAAGAGAAAGAGAGAAGAAGAGAGAGAAGAGAGAGAAAGAGAGAAAGAAGAGAGAAAAGAAGAGAGAAGAGAGAAGAGAAGAGAGAAAGAAGAAGAGAGAAGAAGAAGAAAGAGAGAGAAGAGAGAGAAGAGAAGAAAGAAGAGAGAAAGAAAGAGAGAGAAAGAAGAAAGAGAGAAGAGAGAAAGAGAGAAGAGAGAGAAGAGAGAAAGAAGAGAGAGAAGAGAAAGAGAGAAGAAGAAGAGAAGAGAGAGAGAGAAAGAGAGAAGAAGAAGAGAAGAAAGAAAGAGAGAAGAGAGAAGAGAAGAAGAAAGAGAAGAGAAGAGAGAAGAGAAGAAGAAGAGAAGAAGAGAAGAAGAAAGAAGAGAAGAAGAGAGAAGAGAGAAGAAGAGAGAAAGAAGAGAAGAAGAGAAGAAGAGAAGAAAGAGAAAGAAGAGAGAAGAAGAAAGAAGAGAAGAGAGAAGAGAAGAGAGAAGAGAAGAAGAGAAAGAAGAGAAGAGAAGAGAAGAAGAGAGAAGAGAAGAAGAGAAGAAGAGAGAAAGAAGAAGAGAGAAGAGAAGAAGAAGAAGAGAGAAGAGAAAGAAGAAAGAGAAGAGAAGAAAGAGAGAGAGAAGAAAGAGAGAGAAGAGAAGAGAAGAAAGAAGAAGAGAAAGAGAGAAGAGAAGAAGAGAGAAAGAGAAGAAAGAAAGAAGAGAGAAGAAGAAGAGAAAGAAAGAGAAGAGAGAGAGAAGAGAGAAGAAGAGAAAGAGAGAGAAGAAAGAAGAGAAGAAGAGAGAAGAGAAAGAGAAGAAGAGAGAAGAGAGAAGAAGAGAGAGAAGAGAGAGAAGAGAAGAGAAAGAGAGAAGAGAAGAAAGAGAAGAAGAGAGAGAAGAGAAAGAGAAGAAGAAGAGAGAGAAGAGAAGAAGAAGAAGAGAAAGAGAAGAGAGAGAAAGAAGAGAAGAAAGAGAGAGAAGAGAGAGAGAAAGAGAAGAAGAGAAGAAAGAGAGAAAGAAGAAGAGAAGAGAGAGAGAAAGAAGAGAAGAAGAAGAGAGAAGAGAAGAGAAAGAAGAGAGAAGAAGAAGAGAAGAAAGAAAGAGAGAGAAGAGAAAGAAGAGAAGAGAGAGAAGAGAAGAGAAAGAGAGAGAGAAGAAGAAGAGAAGAAAGAAGAGAGAGAGAAGAGAAGAAGAGAAGAGAAAGAAGAGAAAGAGAAGAAGAAGAGAAGAGAAGAGAAGAGAGAGAAGAGAAGAAGAGAGAAGAAGAGAAGAGAGAAAGAGAAGAGAAGAAGAGAAAGAAGAGAGAAGAAAGAGAAGAGAGAGAAGAGAGAGAAAGAAAGAAAGAAGAAAGAGAGAAAGAAGAAGAGAAAGAAGAGAAGAGAAGAAGAGAGAAGAAAGAGAGAAGAGAGAAGAAAGAGAGAAGAAAGAGAAGAGAAGAGAGAAAAGAGAAGAGAAGAGAAGAGAAGAGAGAAAGAAGAGAAGAGAGAGAAGAGAAGAAAGAGAAGAGAAGAGAAGAGAGAAGAAGAAAGAAGAGAAGAGAAAGAGAAGAAAGAGAAGAAGAAGAGAGAAGAAGAAGAGAGAAGAGAAGAGAAAGAAGAGAAGAGAAGAGAAGAGAGAAGAGAAGAGAGAAGAGAGAAGAAGAAGAGAAGAGAAGAAAGAAGAGAGAGAGAAGAGAGAAGAAGAGAAGAAGAGAGAGAAGAGAAAGAAGAAGAGAAGAGAGAGAGAAGAAGAGAAAGAGAAGAAAGAAGAGAAGAGAAGAGAAGAAAGAGAGAGAAAGAGAGAAGAAGAGAAGAGAGAAGAGAAGAGAAGAGAAGAAGAAAGAAAGAGAGAGAAGAAGAGAGAGAGAAGAAGAGAAGAAGAGAAAGAGAAGAAGAGAAGAGAAGAGAGAGAAGAAAGAAGAGAAGAGAGAAGAAAGAGAGAAGAGAAGAAGAGAAGAAGAGAAGAAGAGAAAGAAGAGAGAAGAGAAGAAGAGAAGAGAGAGAAAGAAAGAAAGAAGAAGAAGAGAAGAAGAGAAGAGAGAAGAGAGAAAGAGAAGAGAAGAGAGAAGAAAGAGAGAAGAAGAGAAGAGAAGAGAAGAGAGAAGAGAAGAAGAGAGAAGAAGAAGAGAGAGAAGAGAGAGAGAGAAGAAAGAGAAGAAGAGAAGAGAAGAGAAAGAGAGAAAGAAGAGAAGAGAAGAAGAAAGAAGAGAAGAAGAGAGAAAGAGAAGAGAGAAGAAGAAAGAGAAGAGAAGAGAAGAAGAGAGAAAGAGAGAGAAGAGAGAAGAGAAGAAGAGAGAGAGAAAGAAGAGAAAGAAGAGAGAAGAGAGAAGAGAAAGAGAGAAGAGAAGAAGAGAGAAGAGAAGAGAAGAGAGAAAGAGAAAGAAGAAGAGAAGAGAAGAGAGAAGAGAAGAGAAAGAAGAGAGAAGAGAAAGAGAAGAAGAGAGAGAGAAGAAGAGGAGAGAAGAAGAGAGAAGAAGAGAGAAGAAAGAGAGAAGAAGAGAGAAGAAAGAGAAGAGAAGAAGAGAAGAGAAGAGAGAGAGAAGAAGAAGAGAAAGAGAAGAAGAAGAAGAGAAGAGAGAAGAGAAGAGAGAAGAAGAAAGAGAAGAGAGAAAGAGAGAGAAGAGAAGAGAGAAAGAAAGAGAAGAAGAAGAGAGAGAGAAGAAGAGAAAAGAGAAAGAGAGAAGAAGAGAAAGAGAGAGAGAAGAAGAAGAAGAGAGAAGAGAAGAGAAGAAGAGAAGAGAAGAGAAAGAGAAGAGAGAGAAGAGAAGAAGAAGAGAGAAGAGAAAGAGAGAGAAGAAGAGAGAAGAGAAGAGAAGAAGAGAAGAAGAGAAAGAAGAGAAGAGAAGAGAGAAAGAGAGAAGAGAAGAAAAGAGAGAGAGAAGAGAAGAAGAGAGAGAAGAGAGAGAAGAGAAGAAGAAGAGAGAAGAGAGAGAAGAGAAAAGAGAAGAGAAGAGAGAAGAAGAAAAGAAGAAAGAGAGAAAGAAGAGAAGAGAGAGAGAAGAGAAGAGAGAAGAGAAGAGAAGAAGAGAAAGGAGAGAAGAGAGAGAGAAGAAGAGAAGAGAAGAAAGAGAGAGAAGAAAGAGAGAAGAGAAGAGAAGAGAGAAAGAGAAGAAGAAGAGAAGAAAGAGAAAGAAGAGAGAAAGAAGAGAGAAGAGAAGAGAGAGAAGAGAAGAAAGAGAAGAAAGAAGAGAAGAGAAGAAGAAGAGAGAAGAAAGAGAAGAAGAGAAGAAGAAGAGAGAAGAAGAGAAGAAAGAAGAAGAGAAAGAAGAGAGAAGAAGAGAAGAGAAAGAGAAGAGAAGAGAGAAGAGAAGAGAAAGAAGAGAGAAGAGAGAAGAGAAAGAGAGAGAGAAGAGAGAAGAAAGAGAGAAGAGAGAAAGAGAAAGAGAAGAAGAAGAGAAGAAGAGAAAGAAGAAGAGAGAAGAGAGAAAGAGAAGAGAAGAGAAGAAGAGAGAGAAAGAGAAGAGAAGAGAGAGAAAGAGAAGAAGAGAAAGAGAAGAAAGAAGAGAAGAAGAAGAGAAGAGAAGAGAAGAGAGAAGAGAAGAAGAGAGAGAAGAAGAGAAAGAGAAGAAGAAAGAGGAGAAGAGAGAGAAAGAAGAAGAAGAGAAAGAGAGAGAAAGAGAGAAGAAGAGAAGAGAGAGAAGAAGAGAAAGAAGAAGAGAGAAGAGAGAAAGAAGAAGAGAAGAGAAAAGAGAAGAGAAAGAGAGAAGAGAAGAAGAGAGAAGAGAAGAGAAGAAGAGAAGAGAAGAAGAGAAAGAAAGAAGAGAAGAGAGAGAAGAGAGAAGAGAAGAGAGAGAAGAGAAGAGAGAAGAAAGAAGAAGAGAGAGAGAAGAAAGAGAAGAAGAAGAGAGAAAGAGAGAGAGAAGAGAAGAGAGAAGAGAAGAAAGAGAGAGAAGAAGAGAAGAAAGAGAGAAAGAAGAGAGAAGAGAGAGAAGAGAGAAAGAGAAGAAGAGAGAGAGAAGAAGAAAGAAGAGAGAAAGAGAAGAGAGAAGAGAGAAAGAAGAGAAGAAGAGAGAAGAAGAGAAGAGAGAAAGAAGAAGAGAGAGAAGAGAAGAGAAGAAGAGAAGAAGAAAGAGAAAGAAGAAGAGAAGAAAGAGAAGAGAAGAGAAGAGAGAGAGAAGAGAAGAAGAGAAGAGAAAGAGAGAAGAGAAAGAAGAGAAAGAGAGAAGAAAGAGAGAAGAGAAGAAGAGAAGAAAGAAGAGAGAAGAGAGAAGAAGAAGAAGAGAAGAGAAGAGAAGAGAGAAAGAGAGAGAAGAAGAAAGAGAGAGAAAGAAGAGAAGAGAAGAAGAAAGAAGAAGAGAAGAAGAGAAGAGAAGAGAAGAAAGAGAGAGAAGAGAGAAGAAAGAGAGAAGAAGAGAGAGAAAGAGAAAGAGAGGAGAAAGAGAGAAGAAGAGAAGAGAAGAGAAGAGAAAGAGAAAGAAGAGAAGAAGAGAGAAGAGAAGAGAGAAGAGAGAAGAAGAAAGAGAGAAGAGAAGAGAAGAGAAGAGAGAGAGAAGAAAGAAGAGAGAAGAGAAAGAGAAGAGAAGAGAAGAAGAGAAGAGAGAGAAGAGAGAAGAAAGAAGAGAAGAGAAGAAGAGAAGAGAGAAGAAGAGAGGAAGAAGAAGAAGAGAGAGAAAGAGAAGAGAAGAGAAGAAGAGAGAGAAGAAGAGAGAAAGGAGAAGAAGAGAGAAGAGAAGAGAGAGAAGAGAGAGAAAGAGAGAAGAGAAAGAAGAGAAGAGAGAGAAGAGAGAAGAGAGAGAGAAGAGAAGAGAGAAGAGAGAAGAGAGAAGAGAAGAAGAGAGAAGAAGAGAAAGAGAGAGAGAAGAAAAGAGAGAAGAGAGAAGAAGAGAAAGAAGAGAGAAGAGAAGGAGAGAAAGAAGAGAAGAAGAGAAAGAGAGAGAAGAAGAAGAGAGAAGAGAAGAGAGAAAGAGAGAGAGAAGAAGAGAGAGAAGAGAAAGAAGAGAGAAGAAGAAGAGAAGAGAAGAGAGAAGAAGAAAGAGAGAAAGAGAGAAGAGAGAGAAGAGAGAAGAAGAAAGAGAGAAAGAGAAGAAGAGAAGAGAAGAAGAGAAAGAGAGAAGAGAGAAGAGAGAAGAGAGAGAGAAAGAAGAAGAGAAGAGAGAGAGAGAAGAGAAAGAGAGAAGAGAGAAAGAAGAGAAGAGAGAGAAAGAGAAGAAGAGAGAAGAGAAGAAAGAAGAGAAGAAGAGAAGAGAAAGAGAGAGAGAAGAGAAGAGAAGAAGAGAGAGAAGAGAGAAGAAAGAGAGAGAAGAGAAGAGAAGAGAAGAGAAGAAAGAGAGAAGAGAAGAGAAGAGAGAGAAAGAAGAAGGAGAGAAGAGAAAGAGAAGAGAAGAGAAGAGAAGAAAGAGAAGAGAAGAGAGAAGAGAGAAGAGAAGAAGAGAAGAAGAGAGAAGAAAGAGAAGAGAGAGAGAAGAAGAGAGAGAAGAGAAAGAAGAGAAGAAGAAAGAGAGAGAAGAGAAAGAGAGAAGAGAAAGAAGAGAAGAAAGAGAGAGAAGAAGAGAGAAGAGAGAAGAGAGAAAGAAGAAGAAGAGAGAAAGAAGAAGAGAAGAGAGAAGAAGAAAGAGAGAAGAGAGAGAGAGAGAAAGAAGAGAGAAGAGAGAAGAGAGAAGAAGAGAAAGAGAAGAGAGAGAAGAGAGAAGAGAAAGAGAAGAGAGAAGAGAAGAGAGAGAAGAGAGAAGAAGAGAGAGAAGAGAAGAGAGAAGAGAAAGAGAGAAGAGAAGAAGAAGAGAAGAGAGAGAAGAGAGAGAGAGAAGAAGAGAGAAGAAGAGAGAGAAGAGAGAGAGAGAAGAAGAGAGAAAGAAGAGAAGAGAGAAAGAGAAGAGAAGAAGAAGAAGAGAGAAGAAGAGAGAAGAGAAAGAGAAGAGAGAGAAGAAGAGAAGAAAAGAAGAAGAGAGAGAGAAAGAAGAGAAGAGAGAGAGAAAGGAGAAAGAAGAGAGAGAGAAGAAGAGAAGAAGAAGAGAGAAAGAGAAGAAGAGAGAAGAGAGAAGAAGAGAGAGAAGAGAGAAGAGAAAGAAGAGAGAAGAGAGAGAAGAAAGAGAGAGAAGAGAAGAGAAGAGAGAGAGAGAAAGAGAGAAGAAAGAGAAGAGAGAGAAGAGAGAAGAGAAAGAGAGAGAGAAGAAAGAGAGAAGAGAAGAGAGAGAAGGAGAAGAGAAGAGAAGAAGAGAAGAGAAGAGAGAGAGAGAGAGAGAGAAGAGAAGAAGAAGAGAGAAGAGAGAAAGAAGAGGAAGAGAGAGAGAAGAAGAAGAGAGAAGAAAGAAAGAAGAAAGAGAAGAAGAGAGAGAGAAGAGAAGAGAGAGAAGAAGAGAGAAAGAGAAGAGAGAGAAGAAGAAGAGAGAGAGAAAGAGAGAAGAAGAGAGAGAAGAGAGAAGAAAGAGAGAAGAAGAGAAAGAGAGAAGAGAGAAGAGAAGAGAAGAAGAGAAAGAAGAGAGAAGAGAAGAAGAGAGAAAGAGAAAGAAGAAGAGAGAAGAGAGAAGAAGAGAGAGAGAAGAAGAGAGAGAGAAGAAGAGAAGAGAAGAGAAAGAGAAGAGAAGAAGAGGAAGAGAAAGAAGAGGAGAGAAGAAGAGAAGAGAGAGAAGAGAGAAGAGAGAAGAGAGAGAAGAGAGAGAGAAGAGAGAAGAAGAGAGAAGAGAGAGAGAGAGAGAAGAGAGAAGAAGAGAAGAGGAGAAGAAGAGGAGAGAAAAGAAGAGAAGAAGAAGAGAGAAGAAGAGAAGAGGAAAGAGAGAAGAGAGAGAAGAGAGAAGAGAGAAAGAAGAGAGAGAAGAGAAGAGAAGAAAGAGAAGAAGAGAGAGAGAGAAAGAAGAAGAGAGAAGAGAAAGAGAGAGAAAGAAGATGAGAGAGAGAAGAGAGAAGAGAGAGAGAAAAGGAGAGAAAGAGAAGAGAAGAAGAGAGAGAGAGAGAAAGAGAGAAGAAGAAAGAAGAGAGAAGAAGAGAAAGAGAAGAAGAAAGAGAGAAGAAGGAAAGAAGAGAGAGAAGAGAGAAAGAGAGAAGAGAAAGAGAGAAGAGAAGAGAGAAGAAAGAGAAGAGAGAAGAAGAGAGAGAGAAAGAGAGAGAGAAGAAGAAGAGAAGAAGAGAAAGAGAGAGAAGAGAGAAGAGAGAGAGAAGAAGAGAGAGAGAGAGAAGAGAGAGAAGAAGAGAGAAGAGAAGAAGAAGAGAGAAGAGAGAGAAGAGAAGAGAAGAGAAGAAAGAGAGAGAAGAGGAGAGAAGAAAAGAAGAGAGAGAAGAGAGAAGAGAAGAGAGAAGAAGAGAGAGAAAGAAGAGAGAAGAGAAGAGAAGAGAGAGAAGAGAGAAAAGAGAGAGAAGAGAGAAGAGAGAGAGAAGAAAGGAAAGAGAGAAGAGAGAGAAGAGAGAGAAGAGAAAGAGAGAGAGAGAAAAGAGAGAAGAGAAGAAGAGAGAGAGAAGAAAGAAGAGGAGAAGAGAGAAGAGAAGAAGAGAGAAGAGAAGAGAGAAAGAAGAGAAAGAAGAGAGAGAGAGAAGAGAAGAGAGAGAAGAGAAGGAAGAGAAGAGAGAAAGAGAGAGAAAGAGAGAGAGAGAGAAAGAGAAGAGAGAGAAGAGAAGAGAGAGAAAGAAGAAGGAAAGAGAGAGAAGAGAAGAGAGAAGAAGAGAGAAAGAAGAAGAAGAGAGAGAGAAGAGAGAGAGAAGAAGAGAAAGAAGAGAGAAGAGAGAAGAAGAGAAGAAAGAAGAGAAGAAAGAGAGAGAGAAGAGAGAAGAGAGAAGAGAAGAGAGAAAGAGAAGAAGAAGAGAAGAGAGAGAAGAAGAGAAGGAAGAGAGAAGAGAAGAAGAAGAAAGAGAGAAGAGAAGAGAAGAGAAGAGAGGAGAAGAAGAGAGAAGAGAAGAAGAAGAGAAAGAGAAGAGAGAAGAGAGAAGAAAGAGAGAGAGAAAGAGAAGAGAAGAAGAGAAGAGAAGAGAGAAGAAGAGAGAGAAGAGAGAAAGAGAGAAGAGAAGAAAGAAGAGAGAAAGAAGAAGAGAAAGAGAGAGAAGAGAAGAGAGAAGAAGAGAAGAGAAGAGAGAGAGAAAGAGAAGAGAAGAGAGAGAGAAGAGAAGAGAAGAGAAGAGAAGGAGAGAGAGAGAAGAAAGAGGAGAGAGAGAAGAAGAGAAAGAGAAAGAAGAGAGAGAGAGAAGAAGAAGAGAAGAGAAGAAGAGAGGAAGAGAAGAGAGAAGAGAGAGAGAAGAAGAAGAGAGAGAGAAGAAGAGAAAGAGAAGAAGAGAAGAGAGAAGAAGAGAAGAAGAAAGAGAGAAGAGAGGAGAGAAGAGAGAGAAGAGAAGAAGAGAAAGAAGAGAGAGAAGAAGAAGAGAGAGAGAAAGA
Organism: Phycodurus eques; assembly: GCF_024500275.1. NCBI lineage: Eukaryota > Metazoa > Chordata > Actinopteri > Syngnathiformes > Syngnathidae > Phycodurus > Phycodurus eques. Next base: position 14,026 of record NW_026904386.1, on the reverse strand, counting down.
AAGAAGAAGAAGAGAAAGAGAGAGAGAAGAGAGGAGAGAAGAAAGAGAGAAGAGAAGAAGAGAGGAAGAGAGAGAGAGAAGAAGAGAAGAAGAGAGAAAGAAGAGAAGAGAGAGAGAGAAGAAGAGAGAAGAGAGAAAGAAGAAGAGAGAGAGAAGAAGAAGAAGAAGAGAGAAGAAGAGAAGAGAAGAGAGAGAGAGAAGAGAGAAGAAGAGAGAAGAGAGAGAGAGAGAGAGAAGAGAGAGAGAAAGGAGAAAGAAGAGAGGAGAGAAGAGAAGAAGAGAGAGAAGAGAAGAAGAGAGAGAAGAGAAGAAGAAGAAGAGAAGAAGAGAAGAAGAGAAGAGAGAGAAGAGAAAGAAGAGAGAGAGAGAAAGAGAAGAAAGAAGAGAGAAGAGAAGAGAAGAGAGAGAGAAGAGAAGAAGAAAGAAGAGAGAAGAAGAAAGAGAGAAGAAGAGAGAGAAGAAAGAGGAGAGAAAGAGAGAGGAAGAAGAAAGAAGAGAAGAAAGAGAAGAAGAGAAGAAGAGAGAGAAAGAGAGAGAGAAGAGAAGAAGAGAAGAGAAGAGAGAGAAAGAAGAAGAGAAGAAGAGAGAGAAGAAAGAGAGAGAGAAGAAAGAGAGAAGAGAAGAAGAAGAGAAAAGAGAGAGAAGAGAAGAAGAGAGAAGGAGAAGAGAGAGAGAAGAAGAAGAAGAGAGAGAGAGAAGAAGAGAAAGAGAAAGAAAGAAGAGAGAAGAGAGAGAAGAGAGAAGAAGAAGAAAGAAAGAAGAGAAGAAGAAGAGAAGAGAAGAAAAGAGAGAGAGAGAAGAGAGAGAAAAGAAGAGAGAAGAAGAAAGAAGAAGAGAAGAGAGAGAGAAAAGAGAAGAGAGAAGAGAGATAGAGAGAAGAAAGAAGAGAAGAAGAAGAAGAAGAGAAGAGAAGAAGAGAGAAAGAGAAGAGAGAGAAGAGAAGAGAAGAAAAGAAGAAGAGAAGAGAGAAGAAGAGAAGAAGGAAGAAAGAGAGAAGAGAGAGAGAAGAGAAGAGAAGAAGAAGAAGAGAAAGGAGAAGAGAAGAGAAGAGAGAAGAAGAGAGAGAAGAGAGAAAGAGAAGAAGAGAAGAAAGAAGAGAAGAGAGAGAAGAGAAGAAGGAGAGAGAGAGAAGAGAGAAGAGAAGAAGAGAAAGAGAGGAGAGAGAGAAAGAGAAGAGAGAGAAGAGAGAAGAGAAGAAGAGAAGAAAGAGAAAGAAGAGAAGAAGAGAAGAAGAGAGAAGAGAAGAGAGAGAAGAAGAAGAGAAGAGAAGAAGAGAAGAGAAGAAGAGAAAGAAGAAGAAGAGAAGAGAAGAAGAGAAGAAGAAGAGAAGAAAGAAGAGAAGAGAGAAGAGAAGAGAAGAGAAGAGAAGAGAGAGAGAAAGAGAGAAGAGAAGAAGAGAGAGAGAAAGAGGAGAGAGAGAAAGAAGAGAAGAGAAGAGAAAGAGAGAAGAAGAAGAAAGGAGAAGAAAGAAGAGAAAGAAGAGAAGAAAGAGAGAGAAGAGAAGAAGAGAAGAGAGAAGAGAAGAGAGAAAGAAGAGAGAGAAGAGAGAGAAAGAAGAGAAGAGAAGAAGAGAAAGAGAGAAGAGAAGAGAAGAAAGAGAAGAGAAGAGAGAAGAGAAGAAAGAAGAGAGGAGAGAAGAAAGAAGAGGAGAAGAGAGAGAGAGAAAGAGAGAGAAGAGAAGAAGAGAAGAGAAAGAAAGAGAGAGAAAGAGAAGAGAGAAGAAAGAAGAAGAGAAAAGAAGAGAAGGAAGAAAGAGAAGAGAAGAAGAGAGAAGAGAGAGAAGAGAAAGAGAAGAAGAAGAGAAGAGAAGAAGAGAGAAGAAGAAGAGAAGAAGAAGAGAGAAGAAGAAAAGAGAAGAAGAGAAGAGAAGAGAGAAGAGAGAGAGAAAGAGAAGAAGAAGAGAGAAGAAGAAGAAGAAAGAGAGAGAAGAAAGAGAGAAAAGAAGAGAGAGAAAGAGAAGAGAGAAGAAGAGAAGAAGAGAAGAGAGAAAAGAGAAGAAAGAGAGAAGAGAAGAAGAAGAAGAAAGAAGAAGAGAAAGAGAAGAAGAGAAGAGAAGAGAAGGAAGAAGAAAGAAAAGAGAGAAGAAGAGAAGAAGAGAAAGAAGAGAAGAGGAGAAGAAGAAGAGAAGAGAGAAGAGAAGAGAAGAGAGAAGAAAGAAGAAGGAAGAGAAGAGAGAAGAAAGAAGAAGAGAGAGAAGAAGAGAAGAGAAGAAGAAGAGAGAGAAGAAGAAAGAGAGAAGAAAGAAGAGAGAGAAGAGAAGAGAAGAGAAGAAGAAAGAAGAAAGAGAGAAGAGAAGAGAAGAGAAGAAGAAAGAAAGAGGAAGAAGAGAAGAAAGAGAGAGAAAGAGAGAGAAGAAGAGAAGAGAAAGAGAGAAAGAAGAGAGAAAGAAAGAAAGAGGAAGAAGAGAGAAGAGAGAAAGAAAGAGAAGAGAGAGAAGAGAGAAGAGAGAGAGGAGAGAAGAAAGAAGAGAGAAGAAGAAAGAGAAGAAAGAGAAGAAGAAGAGAGGAGAGAGAGAGAGAAGAGAGAAAGAAGAGAGAGAAGAGAGAAGAAGAAGAAGAGAAAGAAGAGAAGAAGAGAGAAGAGAGAAGAGAGAGAGAAGAAAGAGAAGAGAAGAGAGAGAAGAAGAGAAAGAGAAAAGAGACAGAAGAGAGAAAGAAGAGAGAGATAGAGGAGAAGAAAGAGAAGAGAGAAGAAGAAGAGAATGAAGCGAGAAGAAGAAGAAGAAGAGGAAACGAAGAAGAAGAAGAAGAAAGAGAAGAAAGAAGACGAAAGAGAAAGAAGAAAGAATAGAAGAGAGAGAAGAAAAAGGAAGAAGAACCGGAGAAGAACATAGAAAGAAAGAAGAAGGAGAGAAAGAAGAAGAAGAGAAAGAGAAAGAAGAGAAGCGAAGAAGAAAGTAAGAAGAAGAAGAAGAGAAAGAAGAAAGAGAAAGAGAAGAAAGAAGAGAGAAGAGAGAAGAAGGAAGAGAAGAGAAGAAGAAGAAGAAGAAAGAGAGAGAAAGAAGAGAGAGAAAGAGAAGAAGAAGAGAGAAGAGAGAAGAAGAGAGAAAGAAGAAGAGAAGAGAAAGAGAAGAGAAAGAGAAGAAGAGAGAAAGAGAAGAGAGAGAAGAAAGAAGAAAGAATAGGAGAGAGAGAAGAGAAAGAAGAGAAAGAGAAGAGAAAGAAAGAGAGAGAAGAGAAGAGAAAGAAGAGAAGAAGAGAAGAGAAGAAGAGAAGAAGAAAGAAGAAGAAGAGAAGAGAAGAGAGAAAGAGAGAGAGAAGAAGAAAGAGAAAGAAAGAGAAAGAAGAGAAAGAGAAGAAGAGAAAGAAGAAGAAGAGAAGAAGAAAAGAGAGAAGAGAGAGAAAGAGAAAGAAGAAAGAAAGAAGAAGAGAAGAGAAGAGAGAAAGAAGAGAAGAGAAAGAAGAAGAAGAAGAAAGAGAAGAAAGAAGAAAGAAGAGAAGAAAAGAGAAGAGAAGAGAGAAAAGAGAGAAGAAGAAAGAGAAAGGAAAGAGAGAAAGAAGGAGAGAAGAGAAAGAGAGAGAGAAGAAGAGAAGAAAAGAGAGAAGAAGAAGAGAAGAGAAGAGAGAAAGAAAGAAGAGAAAGAAGAGAGAGAGAAAGAAGAAGAGAAAGAAGAAAGAAGAGAGAGAAGAAAGAAGAAAGAGAGAAAGAAAGAAGAAAGAAGAGAAGAAAGAAAGAGAGAGAGAGAAGAAGAAGAAGAAAGAGAAAGAAAGAAGAGAGAAGAGAGAAGAGAAGAGAGAAGAAGAAAGAGAAAGAAGAGAGAAGAGAGAAGAAGAGAGAAGAGAGGAGAAGAAAGAAGAAGAGAAGAGAAGAGAGAAGAAAGAGAAGAGAAGAGAAGAAAGAGAAAGAAGGAAGAGAGAGAGAAAAGAAGAGAAGAAAGAGAAAGAGAAGAAAGAAGAGAAAGAAGAGAAGAGAGAAGAAAGAAGAAGAAGAAGAGAGAAAGAAAGAAGAAGAAGAAAGAGAAAGAAGAGAGAGAAGAGAGAAGAGAAGAAAGAAGAAGGAAGAGAAAGAGAGAAGAAGAGAAGAGAGAAGAAAGGAAAGAGAGAAGAGAGAGAAGAAGAGAAAGAAGAGAGAAGAAAGGAAAGAGGAAAGAGAAAAGAGAAGAAGAAGGAGAAGAGAAGAAGAAAGAGAAGAAGGAAAGAGAAGAAGAAGAGAAGAAAGAAGAGAAGAAGAGGAAGAAGAGAGGAAAAGAAGAAGAGAAAAGAAAGAAGAAGAAAGAGAGAGAGAAGAAAGAAGAAAAGAGAGAAGAGAAAGAGAGAAGAAGAGAAAGAAAGAGAAAGAGAAGAAGAGAAAGGAGAAAGAAGAAGAGAAAGGAAAGAGAGAAAAGAGAGGAGAAGAAGAAGAAGAGAGAAAGAGAAGAAGAAAGAAGAAAGAAGAGAAGAGAAAGAAGAGAAGAAGAAGAAAGAAGAAGAGAGAAAGAAAGAGAAGAAGAGAAAGAGAGAAGAGAAGGAAGAAGAGAAGAGAAAGAAAGAAAGAGAGAGAAAGAGAGAAGAAGAGGAAGGAAAGAGAAAGAGAAGAAGAAGAAGAGAAGAAAGAGAGAGAAGAGAAAGAAAGAAGAGAAGAGAGAAAAGAAAGAGAGAAGAGAAAGAGAAAGAAGAGAAGAGAGAAGAGAAAGGAGAAGAAGGAAGAGAGAGAAGAGAAGAAGAAAAGAAGAGAGAAAGAAGAGAAGAGAAGAAAAGAGAGAGAAGAAAGAAAGAAGAAGAAGAGAAGAAGAAAGAGGAGAAAGAAGAGAGAAGAGAAGAAGGAAGAAGAGAAGAAAGAAGAAGAAGAAGAAGAGAAAGAAAGAAGAGAAAGAGAAGGAAAGAGAAGAAGAGAAGAAGAGAAGAAGAGAGAGAAGAGAGAAGAAAGAGAAGAGAAAGAAAGAAGAAGAAGAGAAGAAGAAGAGAAGAAGAGAAAAGAAGAGAAGAGAAAGAGAAGAGAAGAAGAAAAGAAGAAGAGAAAAGAAGAAAGGAGAAAGAAAGGAAGAAAGAAGAGAGAAGAAAGAAAGAGAGGAAGAAAAGGAGAAAGAAGAAGAAAGAAAGAAAGAAGAGAAGAGAAGAAGGAAAGAGAAAGAAAGAGAAAAAGAAAGAAGAAGAAGAGAAGAGAGAGGAGAAGAAGAGAGAAAGAAGAGAAAGAGAAGGAAGAGAGGAAGAAGAGAAGAAGAAAGAGAAGAGAGAAAGAAGAGAAGAGAAGAAGAGAGAGAAGAAAGAAAGAAAGAAGAAGAAGAGAGAAGAAAGAAGAGAGAAGGAGAAGAAAGAGAAAGAAGAAGAGAAGAAAGAAGAAGAAGAAAGAAAGAGAGAGAAGAAGAAGAGAAGAAAGAAGAAAGAAGAAGAAAGAAGAAAAGAGAGAGAAAGAGAAGAAGAAAGAAGAAGAAAGAGAAGAGAAAGAGAGAGAAGAGAAAAGAGAAGAGAAGAAGAAGAAAAAGAAGAGAAGAGAGAAGAGAAAGAAAAGAGAGAAGAAGAGGAAGAAGGAAGAGAAGAAAAGAAGAGAAGAGAAGAAAGAAGAAGAAGAGAAAGAGAGAAGAGAAAGAAGAAAGAGAGAAGAAGAGAAAGAGAAGAGAAGAGAAGAAGAAGAGAGAAAAGAAGAGAGGAAGAGAAGAGAGAAGGAGAGAAGAGAAGAAGAGAAGAAGGAGAGAGGAAGGAAGAAAGAGAAAGAAGAAAAGAGAAAGAAGAGAAGAAAGAGAGAGAAGAGAGAGAGAAAGAAGAGAAGAGAGAAAGAAGAAGAAAGAAAAGAAGAGAGAAGGAGAAGAAGAGAAGAAGAAAGAAAGAGAGAAGAGAAGAGAAGAAGAAGAAGAGAAAGAAGAAAGAAAGAAGAGAAGAAAAGAAGAGAAGAGAAGAAGAAGAAGAAAAGAAGAAAGAAAGAAGAGAGAAGAAGAGAAAGAAAGGAAGAGAAGAAGGAAGAAAGAGAAGAGAAAGGAGAAAGAAGAAAGAAGAGAAAAGAGAAGAAGAAGAAAAGAAAGAAAGAAGAGAAAGAGAGAAGAGAAAGAGAAGAGAAGAAGAAGAAGAAAGAGAGAAGAGAAGAAGAAAGAGAGAGAAGGAAAAGAGAAAGAAAGAGAAAGAGAGAGAAGAAGGAAAGAGAAAGAAGAGAAGAAAGAGAGAAAGAAGAGAGAGAAAGAAAAGAGAAGAAGAGAAAGGAAGAGAAGAGAGAAAGAAAGAGAGAGAAAAGAAAGAGAGAAGAAAGAGAAGAAAGAAAGAGGGAAAAGAAGAAAAAGAAGAAAGGAGAAGAGAAGAAAGAAGAGAAAGAGAGAAGAGAAAGAAGAAGAGAAGAGAAAGAAAGAAGAGAAGAGAGAGAAGAAGAGAAGAGAAAGAAGAGAGAAGAAAGAAGAAGAAAGAGAAAGAGAAGAGGAAAGAAGAAAGAAGAGAAGAAGAAGAAAAGAGGAAGAAAAGAAGAAGAAAGAAGAAGAAAGAGAAAAGAGAGAAGAGAAGAAAGAGAGAGAGAGAAGAAGAAAGAGAGAGAAGAAAGAAGAAAGAAAGAAAGAGAGAGAAGAAAGAGAGAAGAAGAAAGAGAGAAGAAAGAGAGAAAGAGAGAAGAAGAAAGAAGAAAGAGAAAGAAGAAGAAGAGAAGAAAGAAGAGAAAGAAGAGAGAAAAGAAGAGAGAAGAAAGAGAAGAGAAGAAAGAGAGAGAGAAAGAAGAAAAGAAGAAGAAGAGGAAGAAGAGAAAGAAGAGAAGAAGAGAGAAAGAGAAAGAAAGAGAAGAGAAGAGAGAAGAGAAGAAGAAAGAGAAAGAGAGAAGAGGAGAAGAAAGAAGAAGAGAGAAAGAAAGAGAAGAAGAAGAGAAGAAAGAAGAAGAGAAGAAAGAGAGAAAGAAAGAAGAGAGAAAGAAGAGAGAAGAGAAAGAAAGAGAGAGGAAAGAAAGAAGAGAGAGAAGAGAAGAAAGAAGAAGAAGAGAGAAGAGAAGAGAGAAGAAAAGAAAGAGAAGAAGAAGAGAAGAAAGAGAGAAGAGAGAAAGAAAAGAGAGAGAAGAACAGAGAAGAAGAAAGAGGAAGAAAGAAAGAGAGAAAGAAGAGAGAAGAGAGGGGAAGAAAGAGAAGAGAAGAAGAAGAAGAGAAGAAAGAAAGAGAAGAGAGAGAAGAAGAAGAAGGAAGAAAGAAGAAGAGAGAGAAGAGGAGAAAGAAGAGAAGAAGAAAGAAGAGAAGAAAGGAGAAGAAGGAGAGAGAAGAAGAAGAAGAAGAGAAGAAGAGAAGAAGGAAGAAAGAAGAAGAAAGAAGAGAGAAGAAAAGAGAAGAAGAAGAAAGAAAGAGAAGAAAGAAAGAAGAAAGAAAAGAGAAAGAAGAGAAGAAGAGAAAGGAAGAAGAAGAGAAGAGAAAGAGAGAAAGAGAAAGAAGAGAAAGAAGAAAGAAAGAGAGAGAAGAAAGAAGAGAAAGAAAGAAAGGAAAGAGAAGAGAAGAAAGAGAAGAAAGAGAGAAAGAAAGAACAGAAGAAAGACGAGAAAGAAGAAGAAAGAGAAAGAAGAAAGAAGGAGAAGAAAGGAGAGAAGAAGAGGAAAGAGAAGAGAAAGAGAAGAAAGAGAAGAAAGAGAAGAGAGATAGAAGAGAAGGAAAGAAAGAAGAGAAAGAAAGAAGAGAGAACGAAAGAGAGAAGAAGAAGAGAAGAGAGAGAAAGGAGAGAAGAAAAAGAAAGAAGGAGAAGAGAGAGAAGAGAAGGAAGAGAGAAAAGAGAAGAAAAGAGCAGAAAGAAAGAGAGAAGAGAAGAAAGAAGAAGAGAAAAGAAAGAGAAGAAGGAGAAAGAGAAAGAAGAAGAGAAAGAAAGAAGGAGAGAAAGAAGAAGAAGAAGAAAGAGAAAGAAGAAAGAGAAGAAGAAAGAGAGAGAACGAGAGAAGAAAGAGAAAGAAGAGGAGAAAAGAGAAGAGAAGAAAGAAGAAAGAAAGAGACGAAGAGAGAGAAAGGAGAAAGAGAGAAGAGAGAAAGAGAGAGAAGAAGAAGAGAAGGAGGAGAAGAGAGAAAAGAGGAAGAAGAAAGGAAAGAGAGAAAGGAAAGAAGAAAGAGAGAGAAAGAAAGAAAGAAAGAAAGAAGAGAGAAAGAAGAGAAAGAAGAGAAAGAGAAGAAAAGAGAGAAAGAGAAGAGAGAGAAGAATGAGAGAAGAAGAGAAGAAAGAAAGAAGAGAAGAGAAGAAAGAGAGAAGAGAGAAAGAGAGAAAGAGAGAGAAAAGAAAGAGAGAAGAGAAGAAAGAAGAGAAAGAGAGAAGAGAAAGAGAAGAAGAGAGGAAAGAGAGAGGAAAGAGAAAGAAGAGAGAAAGAAGAAAAGAGAAGAAGAAGAGAGAAGAGAGAAGAAAGAAAGAGAAAGAAAAGAAGAGAGAAGAGAAAGAGAGAAAAGAAAGAAAGAGAAAGAGAGGAAAGAGAGAAGGAGAAAGAGAAGAGAAAGAAGAGAAGAAAGAAGAAGAAGAAAGAGAAAAGAGAAAGAGAAAGAGAGACAGAAAGAAAGAGAGAGAGATACGAGAAAGAGAGGAAGAAGAAGGAGAAGAGAGAAAGAGAGAGAGACAAGAAAAGAGAGAAGAGAAGAAGAGAAAGAAAGAAAAGAAGAGAGACAGAGAAAAGAAAGAAAGAAGAAGAGAAGAAGAAGAAGAGAGAGAAGGAAAGAAAAGAAAAGAAGAAGGAAAAGGAGAGAAAGAGAAGAGAGAAAAGGAAAAGAAGAGAAGAAGAGAGAAAGAAAAGAAGAAAGAGAGAAGAAGAAGAAAGAAGAAAGAAGAAAGAAGAAGAAGAGAAAGAGAAAGAGAAAGAGAGAAAGAGAGGAAGAGAAGAGAAGAAGAGAAAGAAAGAGAGAAAGAGAGAGAGAAGAGAGAAAGAAGAAGACGCAGAAGAGAGAAAGAAGAGAAAGAAGAAAGAAGAAAGAGAGGAAGGAAGAGTAGAAAGAGAGAACATGCACGAAAGTAGAGAAAAGAGAACTAGAAAGAGAAGAGACACAGATGATTAGAATGTAGAAAGAGAGAGAAACGAGAAAGAGAGAGCGAGAAAGTAGAAAAGAGAGAAAGAGAGAGAAAAGAGAGAGAACTGAGAGAAAGACGAAGAAGAGAGAGAGAGAAGAGAAAGAGAGAGGTTAGAGAAAGAAGAAGAGAAGAGAAAGAAAGAGAGAGATGAAGATCGAAGTAGAAGAGAGAGAACGAGCGAAGAAAGAGAGAGCACGGAGGGAAGAGACAGAGAAGTAGAGAAAGAAAAGGATGAGAGAAGAAAGAAAGAGAAAGCGAGAAGAAAGAAGCAAGAAAGAGGACGAGAAGAACAGAGAAGAGAAGAAAGAAGATGCGAGAATGAAGAAGAGAAGGATGAAAGAGAAGAGAGAAGCGAGAGAGAGGATTGAAAGAGAGAGAAGAAAGAGAGAGATAAATGAGAGATGAAGAAGAAACGAGAAGGAGAAGTGAACAAGGGAAGCTAGAGCATAGAGGAGAAAGAGAGAGAGAAGAGAAGAGAGAAGAAGGATAGAAGAGACGAGAGAGGAAAGAGAGAGGAAAGCAGAGAACGAAAGAGAAGAGAAGGAGTATGGACAGAGAGAGAGAAAGAGAGAAGCATGATGAACGAGAGAGAAAAGAAGAGAGAAACGAGAAAGAGAAATAGAGAGACAGAAGAAAGAGAAAGACAGAAGAAGAGAAGAGAAAGAAAGAAAAGAGAGAGAGAAAGATAGGAGAAGACAGAAGAGAAAGAAAGAGAAGATAGAGAAGAAAGAGAAAGGAAAGAACATAGAAAGAGAGAAGTGGAAGAAGAAGAGAGAAAGAAGAATAAGCAGAGAGAGAAGAAGGAGAGAAAGAAGCTAGAACAGAAGAGAGGACATAGAGAGAAGAGAGACAGAGAGACAGAAGAGAGAAGAGAACAGAGAGAGAGAAAGAAAGAAGAAAGAAAGAAGAGAGAAAGGAGAGAAAGAAGAAAGAGAACGAAAGAGAAGAACGAGAGAGAGAAGAGAAAAGAAAGAGAGAAAGAGAAGAAGAGAAAAGAGAGAAGAAGAGAGAAGAGAAAGAGAGAGAGCAGTAGCAGAGAGAGAAGAGAAGAAAGAGAGAAGAAAGAGAAAGAGAGAAGAGAAGAAAGAAGAAGAAAGAAAGAAAGAGAGAGAAAGAGGAAGAAGAGAAGAGAAGAAGAGAAAGAAGAGAAGAGAAAGAAGAAGAAAAGAGAAGAAAGAGAGAGAATAGAGAGAAAGAAGAGAGAAAGAGAAGAGAAAGAAGAAAGAGAAAGAAAGAAAGAAAGAGAAAGAGAAGAGAGAGAAAGAGAAGAGACAAGAAGAAAGAGAAGAGAAAGAAAGGAAGAAAGAAGAAGAAGAAAGAAGAGAGAAGAGAAGAAAGAAGAGAAAGAGAGGAAGAAAAGAAGAAGAGAAGAGAAGAAAGGACGAAAGAAAGAAAAGAGAAAGAAAGAAAGAGAGAAAGAAGAAGAAGTAGAAAGAGACAGAGAAGAAAGAGAAGAAGAAGAAGAGAGAGAGAAAAGAAAAGAGAGAAAGAGAGAGAGAGAAAGAAGAGGAAGAGAAGAAAGAAGAAAGAGAGAAGAAAAGAAAGACAGATAGAGAAAGAAAAGAGAAAGAAAGAGAAAGAACAAGAAAAAGAGAAGAGAAGAAGAAAAGAAGAGAAAGAGAAGAAAGAGAGTAGAAGAGAAAGAAGAGAAGAAGAAAGAGAGGAGAGAAAGAAAAGAGAAGAAGAAGAGAGAGAGAAGAAAGAGAAAGAGATGAAAGACAGAGAAGAGAGAAGAAGAAGAAGAACAGAAAGAAGAGAAGACAGAAGAGAAGAGAAAAGAGAGAAAGAAGAAAAAGAGAAAGAAAGAACGCAAGAACAGAGAAAGGAAGAGGAAAGAGAAGAAAGAGAGAGAGAAAAGAAGGAGAGAAGAACAGACGAAAGAAAGAAGAGACAAGGAAGTAGAAGACAAGTAGAGAGAGGAAACATGCCCAGAACAGAGATAGAAGAGAGAGAGAACAGAAGCAGAAGAGAAAGAGAAAGAGGGAAAGAGAAGAGAAAGACAGAACAAGAGGAAAAGAAGATATGAAGAAAAGAGTAGAGAGAGAAGAGAAGAAGAGAGCAAAGAGAAGAAGAGAAAGAAGATGAGAAAGTGAGAACAGAGAGAGACAGAGAGAAGAGAAGAGAGAGAAAGAAGAGAGAAGAAGAGAAGAAGAAGTAGAAGAAATAGAAGAGAAAGAAAGAAGAAAGAGAAAGAAGAGAAGAACCAGAAGACAGAAGAGAAAAGACAAGAAGAAGAAGAAAGAAAGAAGGAGAGAGGAGAAGAAGAAAGAAAGAGAGAGAAAGGTAGAGAGATGAGAAAGAGAGAGATAGCAGTAGAGAAAGAGCTAGAACAAGAGAAGAAGACGAAGAGAGAGAATAAGAGAGAAGAAGAGAAAGAGTAGATAGAAAGAGAAGAGAGAAGATAAGAGAGAAGCTGGAGAAGAGGAGATAGAGAAGAGAATAAAGAGAGAAAGTGAAAGCGAGAAGAGAGAAAGAAAAGAGAAGAGAAAGAGAGAAAGAGAAGAGAAGAGAAGAAGAGAAGAGAGAGAGAAGAAACCTGAGGAAGAGAAAGAGAGGAGAAGAACAGAAAGAAGAAGCGAGAGAGAAGAGAGAAATGAGAAAAGAGAGACAGAACAGAGGAAGAGGAAGAGAGAGAGAAGGAAAGAAGAAGAAAGAGAGGAAGACGGAAAGAAGAGAAGAAGAGAGAGAGAGAAGGAAAGAAGAAGCAAGAGAAGAGGAACATGCAGGACTCCACATAGCAAGAGAAGAGAAGAATAGGAGCAAAGAACGAAGACAGAGCAGAAGATAGAAGAAAGGAATAGGAGAGAAGAGAAGAGAAGAAAGAGAAGCGATGCAAGAAGAGAAAGAGGAGAACAGAAGAGAGAGAAAGAAGAGATATAAGAGAGAAGAGACAGAGAGAGAAAGAAGTGAGAAGAAAGAAGAAGAGAAGAAGAAGAAGAAGAAGCACAGAAAGAAAGAAGAAAGAAAGGAAGGAGAGAAAGAAAGAGAAGAGAAAGAAAACGAAAGAAGAAGAAGAAAAAGAAAGAGAAGAGAAAAGAACAGAAGAAGAGAGACGAAAGAGAAAGAAAAGAGAGAAAGAGAGAAGAAAAGAAAGAAGAGAAGAGAAAGAGAAAGAAAGAAGAAAGAAGAGAGAAAAGAAAGAAGAAAGAAGAGAAGAAGAAAAGAAAGAAGAGAAAAAGGAGAAAGAGAAAAGAGAAAGAGAAAGAGAGAAAAAGAAGAGAAGAGAAAGAAAAGAAGGAAAGAGAAGAGAAAGAAGAAGAGAAAGAAAGAGAAAAGAGAAGAAGAAAGAAAGAAAAGAGAAAGAAGAAGAAGAAGAAAGAAGAGAAGAAGAAGAAAGAAGGAGAAAGAGAAAGAAAAAGAAAGAAAAGAAGAAAAAGAAAGAAGAGAAAAGAGAAGAAAGAAGAAAGAAAGAAGAAGAAGAAGAGAAAGAAGAAAGAAGAGAGAAGAAGAAAAGAGAGAAAGAAAGAGAGAAAGAAAGAAAGAAAAGAGAAGAGAAGAAAGAGAAGCACAGAAAGGAAAGAAAGAGAACAGGAAGACAGAGAAAGAAAAAGGAAAGAAAGAGAGAAAAGAGAGAGAAGAAGAGAGAAGAGAGAAAAGAGAGAAAGGAAGGAAGAGAAATGAAGAAAGAAAGAGAGAGAAAACAGAGAGAAAGAGATAGAACAGAAAAGAAGAAGCGAGAGAAAGAAGAGAGAGAGAAACAAGAAAGCGAGAAGAACAGAAGAGAGAAGAGAGAAAAAGAGAGGAAAGAAGGGAAGAAGAAAAAGAAGAAAGAAAGAAAGAGAAGAAAAGAACAAAGAAAAGGAAGAACAAGAGAGAGAGAGATGAGAACAGAGAAGAGAAGAAAGAAGGAACAGAAGAAGAAAGAGAAGAAGAGAAAGAGACAAGGGAAAGACGAAAGAAGGAGAAAAGAGAGAAGAGAATATGAGAGATAAGAAGAGAAGAAGAACAGAGAGAGAAGAAGAAAGAAGAAGAGAGAAGAAGAAAAGAAGAGAGAGAAGAAGAAGAAAGAAGAAAGACGAAAGTAGAATGAGAAGAAGAGAGAAGAGGGAGAGGAAGAAAAAGAGAAAAGAGAAAAGAAAGAAGAAAAGAGAGAATAAGAGAAGAGAAGGAGAAGAGAGAAAGAAATGAGAGAAGAAGAAAAGAAGAAGAGAAGGGAGAAAAGAAGAAGAGAGAAGAAAGAGAAAGAGAAGAAGAGAAAAAAGAAGAAAGAGAGAGAGAGGAAAGAGGAGAGAAAAGAGAGAAAAAAGAAAGAGAGAAAGAGAAAAGAAAGAGAAAGGAGAAGAGAAGAAGAAGAAAGAAGAGAGAAAGAAGAAAAAAGAGGAGAGAGAGAGGGAGAAAAGAAAGAGAAGAGAGAGAAGCAGAAAGAGAGAGAAGAGAGAGAAAAAAAAGGAAGAAGAGGAGGAAAGAGAAAAGAAAGAGAGAGAAGGAGAAGAAGAGAAAAGAAGAAGAGGAAAGAGAAAGAGGAAAAGAAGAGAAAGAAGGAGAGAAAAGGAACGAAAGAAGAAAGAAAAAAAAAGAAGAGAGAAAAGAGAAAGAAAAGAGAGAAGGAAGAGAAGAAGAAAGAGAAAGAAGAGAAAGAGAGAAAAGAAGAAAGAGAAAAAGGAAGAGAAGAGAGAGAGAGAGAAGAGAGAAGAGAAAGAGAAGAAAAGAGAAAGAGAAAGAGAAGAGAAAGAAGAGAAAGAAGAGAGAAGAAGAGAGAGAAGAAGAAAGAGAGAGAGAAGAGAAGAAGGAGAAGAAGAAAGGAGGAAAGAAAGAGGGAGAAAAGAAGAGAAGGAAAGAAAGAGAGAGAGAAGAGAGAGAAGAGAGAAGAAGATAAAGAAGAAGAAGAAGAGGAGAAGAAGAGAAAGGAGAGAAGAGAGAGAATAAGAAAGAGAGAGAGAAGAGAAGAAAAGAGAGAGAGAAGAGAGAAGAGAGAAAGAAGGAGAGAGAGAGAGAAAGAAAAGAAGAAAAGAGAGAAAGAGAAAAAAGAAGAAGAGAAGAAAGAAGAGAGAGAGAAGAAGAGAAAGAGATAGAGAGAGAAGAAAGAGAAGAGAGAAAGAAAGAAGAGAAGAAGAATGAAAGAAGAAGAGAGAAGCGAAGAACGAGAGAGAAGAAGAGTGAGAAGAAAGAAAGAGAAAATAAAAAAGAAA
>NW_026904385.1:15000-31632 GCF_024500275.1 Phycodurus eques | reverse complement strand
ATGTTACAATTTAGTCAATAAAGACCTACTACTGGAGCGAAACCGAGTGCTTTGACGCTCGCCGTTCGGCCCCACGACCTCTGAGAGGCTTGGAAGAGGCCTCCCCTGAAAGCTGGATTCCCAAGGATTTTCTGTGTGAGTTTCTAGCCCGCTAGGCTGAAATTAAGCGACCTAAAGTCGTGCCAAAGTCAAATCGGTCGTCATGGTACTGGAGAGAAACCGAGTGCTTTAACGCTCGCCGCTCGGCCCCATAGCCGTCCAAAGACTCGGGGGAGGCCTCCCCTGAAAGCTGGATTCCCACCGATCGTTTGTTTCAAATCTGAGCGCACTAGCTCAAAAGTAAGCGCTAAAAAGTCCTGCCAAAGTCACACAGGTTGTCATGTTACAATTTAGTCAATAAAGGCCTACTACGGGAGCGAAACCGAGTGCTTTGACGCTCGCCGTTCGGGCCCACGACCTCCGAGAGGCTTGGAAGAGGCCTCCTCTGAAAGCTGGATTCCCACATTTTGCTTTGTTTCAAATCTTAGCCCACTATCTCAAAAGTAGGTGCTAAAAAGTCTTGCCAAAGTCACATAGGTCGTCATGTTACAATTTAGTCAATAAAGGCCTACTACTGGAGAGAAACCAAGTCCTTTGACGCTCGCCGTTCGGCCCCACAGCTGTCCAGAGACTCGGGGGAGGCCTCCCCTGAAAGCTGGATTCACACCGATCGTTTGTTTCAAATCTTAGCCCAGTAGGTGAAAAGTGGGCGCAAAAACGTCCTGCCAAAATCACATAGGTCGTCATGTTACAATTTAGTCAATAAAGGCCTACTACTGGAGAGAAACTGAGTGCTTTAACGCTCGCCGCTCGGCCCCACAGCCGTCCAGAGACTCTGGGGAGGCCTCCTCCGAAAGCTGGATTCCCACCGATCGTTTGTTTCAAATCTTAGCCCACTAGGTCAAAAGTAGGCGCTAAAAAGTCTTGCCAAAGTCACATAGGTCGTCATGTTACAATTTAGTCAATAAAGGCCTACTACTGGAGAGAAACCTAGTGCTTTGACGCTCGCCGTTCGAGCCCACGACCTCTGAGAGGCTTGGAAGAGGCCTCCCCTGAAAGCTGGATTCCCACCGATCGTTTGTTTCAAATCTTAGCCCAGTAGCTGAAAAGCAGGCGCTAAAACGTCCTGCAAAAATCACATAGGTCGTCATGTTACAATTTAGTCAATAAAGGCCAACTACTGTAGAGAAACCGAGTGCTTTGACGCTCGCCGTTCGCCCCCAAAGCCGTCCAGAGACTCGGGGGAGGCCTCCCCTAAAAGCTGGATTCCCACAGATCGTTTGTTTCAAATCTTAGCGCACTAGCTCAAAAGTAAGCGCTAAAATGTCCTGCCAAAGTCACATAGGTTGTCATGTTACAATTTAGTCAATATAGGCCTCCTACTGTAGCGAAACCGAGTGCTTTGACGCTCGCCGTTCGGCCCCACGACCTCCGAGAGGCTTGGAAGAGGCCTCCCCTGAAAGCTGGATTCCCACCGATCGTTTGTTTCAAATCTTCGCCCAGTAGCTGAAAAGTAGGCGCTAAAAAGTCCTGCCAAAGTCACATAGGTCGTCATGTTACAATTTAGTCAATAAAACCCTACTACTGGAGCGAAACAGAGTGCTTTGACGCTCGCCGTTCGGCCTCACGAGCTCCGAGAGGCTTGGAAGAGGCCTCCCTTGAAAGCTGGATTCCCAAGGCTTGTTTGTGTAAATTCCTAGCCCGCTAGGTAGAAATTAAGCGACCTAAAGTCGTGCCGAAGTCAAATCGGTCGTCATGGTACTCGAGCGAAACTGAGTGCTTTAACGCTCGCCCCCACAGCCGTCCAGAGACTCGGGGGAGGACTCCCCTGAAAGCTGGATTCCCACCGATCGTTTGTTTCAAATCTTAGCGCACTAGGTCAAAAGTAAGCGCTAAAACGTCCTGCCAAAGTCACATAGGTTGTCATGTTACAATTTAGTCAATATAGGCCTCCTACTGGAGCGAAACAGAGTGCATTGACGCTCGCCGTTCGGCCCCACGACCTCCGAGAGGCTTGGAAGAGGCCTCCCCTGAAAGCTGGATTCCCACCGATCGTTTGTTTAAAATCTTAGCCCAGTAGCTGAAAAGTAGGCGCTAAGAAGTCCTGCCAAAATCACATAGGTCGTCATGTTACAATTTAGCCAATAAAGGCCTCCTACTGGACCGAAACTGAGTGCTTTAACGCTCGCCGCTCGGCCCGACAGCCGTCCAGAGACTCGGGGGAGGCCTCCCCTAAAAGCTGGATTCCCACCGATCGTTTGTTTCAAATCTTAGCCCAGTAGCTGAAAAGTAGGCGCAAACAAGTCTTGCCAAAGTCACATAGGTCGTTATGTTACAATTTAGTCAATAAAGACCTACTACTGGAGCGAAACCGAGTGCTTTGACGCTCGCCGTTCGGCCCCACGACCTCTGAGAGGCTTGGAAGAGGCCTCCCCTGAAAGCTGGATTCCCAAGGATTGTCTGTGTGAATTCCTAGCCCGCTAGGCTGAAATTAAGCGACCTAAAGTCGTGCCGAAGTCAAATCGGTCGTCATGGTACTCGAGCAAAACTGAGCGCTTTAACGCTCGCCGCTCAGCCCCACAGCCGTCCAGAGACTAGGGGGAGGACTCCCCTTAAAGCTGGATTCCCACAGATCGTTTGTTTCAAATCTTAGCGCACTAGGTCAAAAGTAAGCGCTAAAAAGTCCTGCCAAAATCACATAGGTTGTCATGTCACAATTTAGTCAATAAAGGCCTCCTACTGTAGCGAAACCGAGTGCTTTGACGCTCGCCGTTCGGCCCCACAGCCGTCCAGAGTCTCGGGGGAGGCCTCCCCTGAAAGCTGGATTCCCACCGATCGTTTGTTTCAAATCTTAGCCCACTAGCTCAAACGTAGGCGCTAAAAAGTCTTGCCAAAGTCACATTGGTCGTCATGTTACAATTTAGTCAATAAAGGCCGACTACTGGAGAGAAACTGAGTGCTTTAACGCTCGCCGTTCGGCCCCACAACCTCCGAGAGGCTTGGAAGAGGCCTCCCCTGAAAGCTGGATTCCCACCGATTGTTTGTTTCAAATCTTCGCCCAGTAACTGAAAAGTAGGCGCTAAAAAGTCCTGCCAAAATCACATCGGTCGTCATGTTACAATTTAGTCAATAAAGGCCTACTACTGGAGCGAAACCGAGTGCTTTGACGCTTGCCGTTCGGCCTCACGACCTCTGAGAGGCTTGGAAGAGTTCTCCCCTGAAAGCTGGATTCCCAAGGATTGTCTGTGTGAATTCCTAGCCCGCTAGGCTGAAATTAAGCGACCTAAAGTCGTGCCGAAGTCAAATCGGTCGTCATGGTACTCGAGCGAAACTGAGTGCTTTAACGCTCGCCGTTCGGCCCCACATCCGTCCAGAGACTCGGGGGAGGACTCCCCTGAAAGCTGGATTCCCACCGATAATGTGTTTCAAATCTTAGCGCACTAGGTCAAAAGTAAGCGCTAAAAAGTCCTGCCAAAGTCACATAGGTTGTCATGTTACAATTTAGTCAATAAAGGCCTAAGACTGGAGCGAAACCGAGTGCTTTGACGCTCGCCGTTCGGGCCCACGAACTCCGAGAGGCTTGGAAGAGGCCTCCCCTGAAAGCTGGATTCCCACCGATCGTTTGTTTCAAATCTTCGCCCAGTAGCTCAAAAGTAAGCGCTAAAAAGTCCTGCCAAAATCACATAGGTCGTCATGTTACAATTTAGTCAATAAAGGCCAACTACTGGAGAGAAACCGAGTGCTTTGACGCTCGCCGTTCGCCCCCACAGCCGTCCAGAGACTCGGGGGAGGCCTCCCCTGAAAGCTGGATTCCCACAGATCGTTTGTTTCAAATCTTAGCCCACTAGCTCTAAAGTAAGCGCTAAAAAGTCCTCCCAAAGTCACATAGGTCGTCATGTTACAATTTAGTCAATAAAAGCCTACTACTGGAGCGAAACCGAGTGCTTTGATTCTCGCCGTTCGGCCTCACGAGCTCCGAGAGGCTTGGAAGAGGCCTCCCTTGAAAGCTGGATTCCCAAGGCTTGTCTGTGTAAATTCCTAGCCCGCTAGGCAGAAATTAGGCGACCTAAAGTCGTGCCGAAGTCAAATCGGTCGTCATGGTACTCGAGCGAAACTGAATGCTTTAACGCTCGCCGCTCGGCCTCACAGCCGTCCAGAGACTCGGGGGAGGACTCCCCTGAAAGCTGGATTACCACCGATAATGTGTTTCAAATCTTAGCCCACTAGCTCAAAAGTAAGCGCTAAAAAGTCCTGCCAAAATCACATAGGTCGTCATGTTACAATTTAGTCAATAAAGGCCTACTACTGGACCGAAACCGAGTGCTTTGACGCTCGCCGTTCGCCCCCACAGCCGTCCAGAGACTCGGTGGAGGCCTCCCCTGAAAGCTGGATTCCCACCGATCGTTTGTTTCAAATCATAGCCCACTAGCTCTAAAGTAAGCGCTAAAAAGTCCTGCCAAAGTCACATAGGTCGTCATGTTACAATTTAGTCAATAAAGGCCAACTACTGGAGAGAAACCGAGTGCTTTGACGCTCGCCGTTCGCCCCCACAGCCGTCCAGAGACTCGGGGGAGGCCTCCTCTGAAAGCTGGATTCCGACCGATCGTTTGTTTCAAATCTTAGCCCACTAGCTCTAAAGTAAGCAATAAAAAGTCCTGCCAAAGTCACATAGGTCGTCATGTTACAATTTAGTCAATAAAAGCCTACTACTGGAGCGGAACCGAGTGCTTTGACGCTCGCCGTTCGGCCTCACGAGCTCCGAGAGGCTTGGATGAGGCCTCCCTTGAAAGCTGGATTCCCAAGGCTTGTCTGTGTAAATTCCTAGCCCGCTAGGCAGAAAGTAGGCGACCTAAAGTCGTGCCGAAGTCAAATCGGTCGTCATGGTACTCGAGCGAAACTGAGTGCTTTAACGCTCGCCGCTCGGCCCCAAAGCCGTCCAGAGACTCTGGGGAGGACTCCCCTGAAAGCTGGATTCGCACCGATCGTTTGTTTCAAATGTTAGCGCACTAGGTCAAAAGTAAGCGCTAAAAAGTCCTGCCAAAGTCACATAGGTTGTCATGTTACAATTTAGTCAATAAAGGCCAAAGAATGGAGCGAAACCGAGTGCTTTGACGCTCGCCGTTCGGGCCCACGACCTCCGAGGGGCTCGGAAGAGGCCTCCCCTGAAAGCTGGATTCCCACCGATCGTTTGTTTCAAATCTTAGCCCAGTAGCTGAAAATTAGGCGCTAAGAAGTCCTGCCAAAATCACATAGGTCGTCATGTTACAATTTAGCCAATAAAGGCCTCCTACTGGACCGAAACTGAGTGCTTTAACGCTCGCCGCTCGGCCCCACAGCCGTCCAGAAACTCGGGGGAGGACTCCCTTGAAATCTGGATTCCCACCGATCGATTGTTTCAAATCTTAGCCCAATAGCTCAAACGTAGGCGCTAAAAAGTCCTGCCAAAATCACATAGGTCGTCATGTTACAATTTAGTCAATAAAGGCCTCCTACTGGACCGAAACTGGGTGCTTTAACGCTCGCCGCTCGGCCCCACAGCCGTCCAGAGACTCGGGGGAGGCCTCCCCTGAAAGCTGGATTCCCACCGATCGTTTGTTTCAAATCTTAGCCCAGTAGCTTAAAAGTAGGCGCAAAAAAGTCCTGCCAAAGTCACATAGGTCGTCATGTTACAATTTAGTCAATAAAGGCCTACTACTGGAGAGAAACCGAGTGCTTTAACGCTCGCCGCTCGGCCCCATAGCCGTCCAAAGACTCGGGGGAGGCCTCCCCTGAAAGCTGGATTCCCACCGATCGTTTGTTTCAAATCTGAGCGCACTAGCTCAAAAGTAAGCGCTAAAAAGTCCTGCCAAAGTCACACAGGTTGTCATGTTACAATTTAGTCAATAAAGGCCTACTACGGGAGCAAAACCGAGTGCTTTGACGCTCGCCGTTCGGGCCCACGACCTCCGAGAGGCTTGGAAGAGGCCTCCTCTGAAAGCTGGATTCCCACATTTTGCTTTGTTTCAAATCTTAGCCCACTATCTCAAAAGTAGGTGCTAAAAAGTCTTGCCAAAGTCACATAGGTCGTCATGTTACAATTTAGTCAATAAAGGCCTACTACTGGAGAGAAACCAAGTCCTTTGACGCTCGCCGTTCGGCCCCACAGCTGTCCAGAGACTCGGGGGAGGCCTCCCCTGAAAGCTGGATTCACACCGATCGTTTGTTTCAAATCTTAGCCCAGTAGGTGAAAAGTGGGCGCAAAAACGTCCTGCCAAAATCACATAGGTCGTCATGTTACAATTTAGTCAATAAAGGCCTACTACTGGAGAGAAACTGAGTGCTTTAACGCTCGCCGCTCGGCCCCACAGCCGTCCAGAGACTCTGGGGAGGCCTCCTCCGAAAGCTGGATTCCCACCGATCGTTTGTTTCAAATCTTAGCCCACTAGGTCAAAAGTAGGCGCTAAAAAGTCTTGCCAAAGTCACATAGGTCGTCATGTTACAATTTAGTCAATAAAGGCCTACTACTGGAGAGAAACCTAGTGCTTTGACGCTCGCCGTTCGAGCCCACGACCTCTGAGAGGCTTGGAAGAGGCCTCCCCTGAAAGCTGGATTCCCACCGATCGTTTGTTTCAAATCTTAGCCCAGTAGCTGAAAAGCAGGCGCTAAAACGTCCTGCAAAAATCACATAGGTCGTCATGTTACAATTTAGTCAATAAAGGCCAACTACTGTAGAGAAACCGAGTGCTTTGACGCTCGCCGTTCGCCCCCAAAGCCGTCCAGAGACTCGGGGGAGGCCTCCCCTAAAAGCTGGATTCCCACAGATCGTTTGTTTCAAATCTTAGCGCACTAGCTCAAAAGTAAGCGCTAAAATGTCCTGCCAAAGTCACATAGGTTGTCATGTTACAATTTAGTCAATAAAGGCCTCCTACTGGAGCGAAACCGAGTGCTTTGACGCTCGCCGTTCGGCCCCACAGCCGTCCAGAGACTCGGGGGAGGCCTCCCCTGAAAGCTGGATTCCCACCGATCGTTTGTTTCAAATCTTAGCCCACTAGCTCAAAAGTAAGCGCTAAAAAGTCCTGCCAAAATCACATAGGTCGTCATGTTACAATTTAGTCAATAAAGGCCGAAAGTTGAAAAACAAACTTTTATGTCACTTCTGAATTCAAAAGTAGCTATCTATCAATTTTTTGTGTATTTGTAATAACATGAGGCAGTCATACATTTATGTAGGTTCAGAGTCACAATGTATCATGTAAATACATGCAAATGAATACACTGCATGTGGGAGTTATGTCTTTTAATTGCACATTGTGCAAAAAAACAATTGCAAAATATTAGTTCATACTTGATTGGAGTCAAAGAAATCATTTCTTAGTTCAGATGCAAGACAACTAATTGTGTTCTTGAACGCATCATATTTATACCCAAAAAAAAAAATGTGAGTGCAGCATTTCTGCAGACAACTCTGCCTTGAAACACTGACTCTCAAAGTGTGGTATGAGTACCACTTGTGGTATGCTGGCTCCCTCTAGTGGTACCCAAACAGATCACTGAATTCATTGTTCACATTGTGCATAAATGTTACATGGGCTTCAACTTTTCTTTTTCTTCATCCAGTACAGTACATAAGTACAGTTCGGTTGTATTTCCCTTTTAGGTACAATATTTTTGCCTTTAACCATTCAGAAATATTTGCTTTTAAACATTAATTTAGGTGAAACTTTTATTTAACTTGTACGTGCAATACATTTTAATGAAATTACTTAAGTCATTTTTTCCCTCTATTTTAAAGCACAGTGTTAATGTTCAAACTCTGCATGTTACTGTGGCTAATGGAAAAAAAAAATCAAATGTTTGGATGCCTCCGTGTTTTAATGTTGGTGATTATGGTGGAGCTTGGAGAGTTAAGTGTTTGTTTGTTTTTTGAGGTACAACTTTGTGAAAAAATTTGAGAATCACTGCCTTAAAAAGTTAAACCGCAACAAGATTTAAGTTGTAAACAACTGGAATATGTCTTTTCTCCTGCTCCAGGCTCAGCTTGAACACAAATGAGGTACTTGAACGCATCATACAATTGCAATGTTACTTTCAACTGTAGCTTCATTATTAAAACTCGGGATTGCTGCACACAACTATGCTCTAGTAATGTATAAAGCGCAGCAGGATTCCTGCAGTAAACGACACAAAAGATGCAATTTTTTTCAGTATAAAGGAATATACATGGAATTTCTGCCTTAAAATATGAAAATAGAGCATGTTTTCTGTAGAAAATTGTTATATATACAGTTTTAAGAAGCTGAATTCTTATGGGGAAACTTGATAAATGGGAAAAACTAGTCTTTTAATGCATCTAAATAATGCAGTGAGATTCCACAAATCTTCCCGAAAAAAAGTTATTTTTCACCTAATTCAGGTGCATCTTGAATCTAATTGGTTACTTAAACATATCATTCCAAGATACAACTATAAAGTCAGGATTTATGCCTTAGAATCTGCAAATACAGCATGATTTCTGTCGGAAATAGTTCCATACGCAGCTTTTAAGAAGCTGAGAAACTTGATAAATGGGGAAAAACTAGTATTACGGTCCATATAAATCAATTCCATATATTACAAATCTTACTTGAACGTATCATTCCACCAAACAACTATAAACTCATGATTTCTGGCTTAAAATGTTGAATCCATACAAATGACAAAACAAACGAACAAACACAAAACAACAACTAATTGGGTACCTGAACGCCACACGAAACCCTCGGCGCTGTCAAACACTTCAAAATCGCACTTTCGACTCCTCCGTCTCCGGAGCTCCACCACCAAGCCGCACAATGCAGCTCGCCGCGATCTCAGCACGCAGCGGACACGCACATGGAGGCGGGCGGGCGGGCGCTTCTCTGCAGGGACCCCCGGCGTCAAGCGGCAGCCGCGCGGTCGAGGCTGAGCGGCACTCTGCAATTTGCTCGCGCGAGGAAGAGGAGGAAGACGAGAGTGAGGAAGGAGGGGGCAGATGTGGAGGAGTGTGCAAGGAGGAGGAGGGAAGTTGTTTCCTGCAAGGACCGCCCCCCAAAACCGGAGAAGATTTCCTCTTGACTTTTGCACTCCAACAAAGTTCACGTGCACCTTTTTTTTTTTTGTAAGGGGGAGGGGCTAAAACGTCATCATTTACTCAACTGCAGATGGGAGAGGGAGGAAGAGTATTGCCTTGTGTGGCAAGTAAAAGTGGAGTTTGAAGCAAAATAAGACTGATGATGATAGACTCTGCACTATTAATTAATCTGAGAAACTCTTCCATAGGTGCTGCTGCTTTGGTTTGCGACATCTGCGATCTGAAAAATAGTGTTACGGTGGTCGTGGGGTGTCTATTGGAGGGAAGCGTGAGCCAAGTCAACAATTTCATGAATCCAAGAGACTGTTTACACGGCAAGGTAGATGCTGCTGTTTCGGTTCGCAACAGAGTTCTCCTGGAGGCTGAATCACCGTCATGTGAGTCAATTTGAGGGAGGTATTAATTTGCCCAACTGGTGGACTTAATTCATCTGAGAGGCTCTTGACGTGGTAGACGGGAGGTGCTCCTGTTTTGGTTAACAACAGAGTTCAACTGAACTCAGAAGTCAACTCTTAAATGTCCATTTTTTTTAACAATAGCGTCTTTCAAAAAACGATCATGTCAGCTTTAAGGAAACGTGACCTAACATCTGCTCCTCCGTCGAGGACATGAGATAATATAAACCTATTAAAACGACAAACTAAATCCAGTAAATTGTATTTTTGCTGTGAGATTAAAACACCAAGAAATTTGAGTATTTTAGTATGTTCTATTATCAATTATTTTTGATAGAAGGCCAACCAGACTGAAATATGAAAAGATAAGATACATCCCGTGTGTTCTTGTCTTACTTTAATGGTTTTATAAGATGAATAAAGTGCACTTTGCAGGTCATCACATGCACTCCCCACGAGTTCGAAATTAAGAACCCTAAAAGTCGCGCCAAATTCCCAGAGGTCCTCATGTTACAATTTAGTCAAAAAAGGCCTCCTACTGGACCGAAACTGAGTGCTTTAACGCTCGCCGTTCGGCCCCACGACCTCCGAGAGACTTGGAAGAGACCTCATTGAAAGCTGGATTCCGAAGGATTGTCTGTGTGAATTCCTAGCCCGCTAGGCTGAAATTAAGCGACCTAAAGTCGTGCCGAAGTCAAATCGGTCGTCATGGTACTCGAGCGAAACTGAGTGCTTTAACGCTCGCCGCTCGGCCCCACAGCCGTCCAGAGACTCGGGGGAGGACTCCCCTGAAAGCTGGATTCCCACCGATCGTTTGTTTCAAATCTTAGCGCACTAGCTCAAAAGTAAGCGCTAAAATATATGGGCTAAGATTTGAAACAAACGTGACAACATAGGTTGTCATGTCATGTTACAATTTAGTCAATAAAGGCCTACTACTGGAGCGAAACCGAGTGCTTTGACGCTCGCCGTTCGGCCCCACGACCTCAGAGAGGCTCGGAAAGAGGCCTCCCCCGAAAGCTGGATTCCCACCGATCGTTTGTTTCAAATCTTCGCCCAGTAGCTGAACAGTAGGCGCTAAAAAGTCCTGCCAAAATCACATAGGTCGTCATGTTACAATTTAGTCAATAAAGGCCTCCTACTGGACCGAAACTGAGTGCTTTAACGCTCGCCGCTCGGCCCCACAGCCGTCCAGAGACTCGGGGAAGGCCTCCCCTGAAAGCTGGATTCCCACCGATCGTTTGTTTCAAATCTTAGCCCACTAGCTCAAAAGTAAGCGCTAAAAAGCCCTGCCAAAATCACATAGGTCATCATGTTTCAATTTAGTCAATGAAGGCCTCCTACTGGACCGAAACCGAGTGCTTTGACGCTCGCCGTTAGGCCCCACGACCTCTGAGAGGCTTGGAAGTGGCCTCCCCTGAAAGCTGGATTCCCAAGGATTGTCTGTGTGAATTCCTAGCCCGCTAGGCTGAAATTACGCGACCTAAAGTCGTGCCGAAGTCAAATCGGTCGTCATGGTACTCGAGCGAAACTGAGTGCTTTAAAGCTCGCCGCTCGGCCCCACAGCCGTCCAGAGACTCGGGGGAGGACTCCCCTGAAAGCTGGATTCCCACAGATCGTTTGTTCAAATCTTAGTGCACTATGTAAAAAGTAAGCGCTAAAAAGTCCTGCCAAAGTCACATAGGTTGTCATGTTACAATTTAGTCAATAAAGGCCTACTACTGGAGCGAAACCGAGTGCTTTGACGCTCGCCGTTCGGGCCCACGACCTCCGAGAGGCTTGGAAGAGGCCTCCCCTGAAAGCTGGATTCCCACCGATCGTTTCTTTCAAATCTTAGCCCAGTAGCTGAAAAGTAGGCGCTAAAAAGTCCTGCCAAAATCACATAGATCGTCATGGTACAATTTAGTCAATAAAGGCCTACTACTGGACCGAAAACGAGTGCTTTGACGCTCGCCGTTATGCCCCACGACCTCCGAGAGGCTTGGAAGAGGCCTCCCCTGAAAGCTGGATTCCCACCGATCGTTTGTTTCAAATCTTCGCCCAGTAGCTGAAAAGTAGGCGCTAAAAAGTCCTGCCAAAATCACATAGGTCGTCATGTTACAATTTAGTCAATAAACGCCTCCTACTGGACCGAAACCGAGTGCTTTGACGCTCGCCGTTAGGCCCCACGACCACTGAGAGGCTTGGAAGTGGCATCCCCTGAAAGCTGGATTCACAAGGATTGTCTGTGTGAATTCCTAGCCCGCTAGGCTGAAATTAAGCGACCTAAAGTCGTGCCGAAGTCAAATCGGTCGTCATGGTACTCGAGCGAAACTGAGTGCTTTAACGGTCGCCGCTCGGCCCCACAGCCGTCCAGAGACTCGGGGGAGGCCTCCCCTGAAAGCTGGATTCCCACCGATCGTTTGTTTCAAATCTTAGCCCACTAGGTCAAACGTAGGCGCTAAAAAGTCTTGCCAAAGTCACATAGGTCGTCATGTTACAATTTAGTCAATAAAGGCCTACTACTGGAGAGAAACCGAGTGCTATGACGCTCGCCGTTCGGCCCCTCGACCTCCGAGAGGCTTGGAAGAGGCCTCCCCTGAAAGCTGGATTCCCACCGATCGTTTGTTTCAAATCTTCGCCCAGTAACTGAAAAGTAGGCGCTAAAAAGTCCTGCCAAAATCACATAGGTCGTCATGTTACAATTTAGTCAATAAAGGCCTATTACTTGACCGAAACTGAGAGCTTTAACGCTCGCCGCTCGGCCCCACAGCCGTCCAGAGACTCGGGGGAGGCCTCCCCCGAAAGCTGGATTCCCACCGATCGTTCGTTTCAAATCTTAGCCCAGTAGCTGAAAGGTAGGGGCTAAAAGGTCCTGCCAAAATCACATAGGTCGTCAGGTTACAATTTACTCAAAAAAGGCCTACTACTGGAGCGAAACCGAGTGCTTTGACGCTCGCCGTTCGGGCCCACGACCTCCGAGAGGCTTGCAAGAGGCCTCCCCTGAAAGCTGGATTCCCACCGATCGTTTCTTTCAAATCTTAGCCCAGTAGCTGAAAGGTATGCGCTAAAAAGTCCTGCCAAAATCACATAAGTCGTCAGGTTACAATTTAGTCAATAAAGTCCGCCGACTGGACCGAAACTGAGTGCTTTAACGCTCGCCGCTCGGCCCCACAGCCGTCCAGACACTCGGGGGAGGCCTCCCCTGAAAGCTTGATTCCCACCGATCGTTGTTTTAAATCTTAGCCCACTAGCTCAAAAGTAGGCGCTAAAATGTCTTACCAAAGTCACATTGGTCGTCATGTTACAATTTAGTCAATAAAGGCCTACTACTGTCGAGAAACCGAATGCTATGACGCTCGCCGTTCGGCCCCACGACCTCTGCGAGGCTTGGAAGTGGCCTCCCCTGAAAGCTGTATTTCCAAGGATTGTCTGTGTGAATTCCTAGCCCGCTAGGCTGAAATTAAGCGACCTAAAGCCGTGCCGAAGTCAAATCGGTCATCATGGTACTCGAGCGAAACTGAGTGCTTTAACGCTCGCCGCTCGGCCCCACAGCCGTCCAGAGACTCGGGGTAGGACTCCCCTGAAAGCTGGATTCACACCGATCGTTTGTTTGAAATCTTAGCGCACTAGGTCAAAAGTAAGCGCTAAAAAGTCCTGCCAAAGTCACATAGGTTGTCATGTTACAATTTAGTCAATAAAGGCCGACTACTGGAGCGCAACCGAGTGCTTTGACGCTCGCCGTTCGGGCCCACGACCTCCGAGAGGCTTGGAAGAGGCCTCCCCTGAAAGCTGGATTCCCACCGATCGTTTGTTTCAAATCTTAGCCCAGTAGCGCAAAAGTAGGCGCTATAAAGTCCTGCCAAAATCACATAGGTCGTCATGTTACAATTTAGTCAATAAAGGCCTTCTACTGGAGCGAAACCGAGTGCTTTGACGCTCGCCGTTCGGCCCCACGACCTCCGAGAGGCTTGGAAGAGGCCTCCCCTGAAAGCTGGATTCCCACCGATCGTTTGTTTCAAATCCTAGCCCACTAGCTCAAAACTAGGCGCTAAAATGTCCTGCCAAAGTCACATAGGTCGTCATGTTACAATTTAGTCAATAAAGGCCTACTACTGGAGAGAAACCAAGTGCTTTGACGCTCGCCGTTCGGCCCCACAGCTGTCCAGAGACTCGGGGGAGGCCTCCCCTGAAAGCTGTATTCCCACCGATCGTTTGTTTCAAATCTTACCCCACTAGCTCAAAAGTGAGCGCTAAAAAGTCTTGCCAAAGTCACATAGGTCGTCATGTTACAATTTAGTCAATAAAGGCCTACTACTGGAGCGAAACCGAGTGCTTTAACGCTCGCCGTTCGGCCCCACAACCTCCGAGAGGCTTGGAAGAAGCCTCCCCTGAAAGCTGGATTCCCACCGATCGTTTGTTTCAAATCCTAGCCCAGTAGCTCAAAAGTAGGCGCTATAAAGTCCTGCCAAAATCACATAGGTCGTCATGTTACAATTTAGTCAATAAAGGCCTCCTACTGGACCGAAACTGAGTGCTTTAATGCTCGCCGCTCGGCCCCACAGCCGTCCAGAGACTCAAGGGAGGCGTCCCCTGAAAGCTGGATTCCCACCGATCGTTTGTTTCAAATCTTAGCCCACTAGCTCAAAAGTAGGCGCTAAAAAGTCATGCCAAAGTCACATAGGTCGTCATGTTACAATTTAGTCAATAAAGGCCCACTACTGGAGCGAAAACGAGTGCTTTGACGCTCGCCGTTCGGCCCCACAGCTGTCCAGAGACTCGGGGGATTCCTCCCCTGAAAGCTGGATTCCCACCGATCGTTTGTTTCAAATCTTAGCCGACTAGCTCAAAGGTAAGCGCTAAAAGGTCTTGCCAAAGTCACATAGGTCGTCATGTTACAATTTAGTCATTAAAGGCCTACGACTGGAGCGAAACCGAGTGCTTCGACGCTCGCCGTTCGGCCCCACGACCTCTGAGAGGCTTGGAAGTGGCCTCCACTGAAAGCTGGATTCCCACCGATCGTTTGTTTCAAATCCTAGCCCAGTAGCTGAAAAGTAGGCGCTAAAAAGTCCTGCCAAAATCACATAGGTCGTCATGTTACAATTTAGTCAATAAAGGCCTCCTACTGGACCGAAACTGAGTGCTTTAACGCTCGCCGCTCGGCCCCACAGCCGTCCAGAGACTTGGGGGAGGCTTCCCCTGAAAGCTGGATTCCCACCGATCGTTCGTTTCAAATCTTAGCCCACTAGCTCAAAACTAGGGGCTAAAATGTCCTGCCAAAGTCACATAGGTCGTCATGTTACAATTTAGTCAATAAAGGCCTACTACTGGAGAGAAACCAAGTGCTTTGACGCTCGGCGTTCGGCCCCACAGCTGTCCAGAGACTCGGGGGAGGCCTCCCCTGAAAGCTGTATTCCCACCGATTGTTTTTTTCAAATCTTAGCCCACTAGCTCAAAAGTGAGCGCTAAAAAGTTTGCCAAAGTCACATAGTTCGTCATGTTACAATTTAGTCAATAAAGGCCTACTACTGGAGCGAAACCGAGTGATTTGACGCTCGCCGATAGGCCCCACGACCTCTGAGAGGCTTGGAAGTGGCCTCCCCTGAAAGCTGGAATCCCAAGGATCGTCTGTGTGAATTCCTAGCCCGCTAGGCTGAAATTAAGCGACCTAAAGCCGTGCCGAAATCAAATCGGTCGTCATGGTACTCGAGCGAAACTGAGTGCTTTAACGGTCGCCGCTCGGACCCACAGCAGTCCAGAGACTCGGGGGAGGCCTCCCCTGAAAGCTGGATTCCCACCGATCGTTTGTTTTAAATCTTAGCCCACTAGCTCAAACGTAAGCGCTAAAAAGTCCTGCCAAAATCACATAGGTCGTCATGTTACAATTTAGTCAATAAAGGCCTATTATTGGACCGAAACTGAGTGCTTTAAGGCTCGCCGCTCAGCCCCACAGCCGCCCAGAGACTCAGATAGGTCTCCCCTGAAAGCTGGATTCCCACCGATCGTTTGTTTCAAATCCTAGCCCAGTAGCTGAAAGGTAGGCGCTAACAAGTCTTGCCAAAATCACATAGGTCGTCATGTTACAATTTAGTCAATAAAGGCCTACTACTGGAGCGAAACCCAGTGCTTTGACGCTCGCCGTTCGGCCCCACAGCTGTCCAGCGACTCGGGGGAGGCATCCCCTGAAAGCTGGATTCCCACCGATCGTTTGTTTCAAATCTTAGCCCACTAGCTCAAAAGTAGGCGCTAAAACGTCCTGCCAAAATCACATAGGTCGTCATGTTACAATTTACTCAATAAAGGCCTACTACTGGAGAGAAACCGAGTGCCTTGACGCTCGCCGTTCGGCCCTACAGCCGTCCAGAGACTCGGGAGAGGCCTCCCCTGAAAGCTGGATTCCCACCGATCGTTTGTTTCAAATCTTAGCCCACTAGTTCAAAAGTAGGCGCTAAAAAGTCCTGCCAAAGTCACATAGGTCGTCATGTTACAATTTGGTCAATAAAGGCCGACTACTGGAGCGAAACCGAGTGCTTTGACGCTCGCCGTTGGGCCCCACGACCTCCGAGAGACTTGGAAGAGGCCTCCCCTGAAAGCTGGATTCCCACCGATCATTTGTTTCAAATCTTAGCCCAGTAGCTGAAAAGTAGGCGCAAAAAAGTCCTGCCAAAATCACATCGGTCGTTTATGTTACAATTTACTCAATAAAGGCCTACTACTGGAGAGAAACCGAGTGCTTTGACGCTCATCGTTCGGCCCCACAGCCGTCCAGAGATTCGGGGGAGGCCTCCCCTGAAAGCTGGATTCCCACCGATTGTTTGTTTCAAATCTTTGCCCAGTAACTGAAAAGTAGGCGCTAAAATGTCCTGCCAAAGTCACATAGGTCATCATGTTACAATTTAGTCAATAAAGGCCTACTACTGGAGCGAAGGGTTAGGGTTAGTGTTAGGGTTAGGGTTAGGGTTAGTTAGGGTTAGGGTTAGGGTTAGGGTTAGGGTTAGGGTTAGGGTTAGGGTTAGGTTAGGGTTAGGGTTAGGGTTAGGGTTAGGGTTAGGGTTAGGGTTAGGGTTAGGGTTAGGGTTAGGGTTAGGGTTAGGGTTAGGGTTAGGGTTAGGGTTAGGGTTAGGGTTAGGG
>NW_026904385.1:7500-12500 GCF_024500275.1 Phycodurus eques | reverse complement strand
AGGGTTAGGGTTAGGGTTAGGGTTAGGGTTAGGGTTAGGGTTAGGGTTAGGGTTAGGGTTAGGGTTAGGGTTAGGGTTAGGGTTAGGGTTAGGGTTAGGGTTAGGGTTAGGGTTAGGGTTAGGGTTAGGGTTAGGGTTAGGGTTAGGGTTAGGGTTAGGGTTAGGGTTAGGGTTAGGGTTAGGGTTAGGGTTAGGGTTAGGGTTAGGGTTAGGGTTAGGGTTAGGGTTAGGGTTAGGGTTAGGGTTAGGGTTAGGGTTAGGGTTAGGGTTAGGGTTAGGGTTAGGGTTAGGGTTAGGGTTAGGGTTAGGGTTAGGGTTAGGGTTAGGGTTAGGGTTAGGGTTAGGGTTAGGGTTAGGGTTAGGGTTAGGGTTAGGGTTAGGGTTAGGGTTAGGGTTAGGGTTAGGGTTAGGGTTAGGGTTAGGGTTAGGGTTAGGGTTAGGGTTAGGGTTAGGGTTAGGGTTAGGGTTAGGGTTAGGGTTAGGGTTAGGGTTAGGGTTAGGGTTAGGGTTAGGGTTAGGGTTAGGGTTAGGGTTAGGGTTAGGGTTAGGGTTAGGGTTAGGGTTAGGGTTAGGGTTAGGGTTAGGGTTAGGGTTAGGGTTAGGGTTAGGGTTAGGGTTAGGGTTAGGGTTAGGGTTAGGGTTAGGGTTAGGGTTAGGGTTAGGGTTAGGGTTAGGGTTAGGGTTAGGGTTAGGGTTAGGGTTAGGGTTAGGGTTAGGGTTAGGGTTAGGGTTAGGGTTAGGGTTAGGGTTAGGGTTAGGGTTAGGGTTAGGGTTAGGGTTAGGGTTAGGGTTAGGGTTAGGGTTAGGGTTAGGGTTAGGGTTAGGGTTAGGGTTAGGGTTAGGGTTAGGGTTAGGGTTAGGGTTAGGGTTAGGGTTAGGGTTAGGGTTAGGGTTAGGGTTAGGGTTAGGGTTAGGGTTAGGGTTAGGGTTAGGGTTAGGGTTAGGGTTAGGGTTAGGGTTAGGGTTAGGGTTAGGGTTAGGGTTAGGGTTAGGGTTAGGGTTAGGGTTAGGGTTAGGGTTAGGGTTAGGGTTAGGGTTAGGGTTAGGGTTAGGGTTAGGGTTAGGGTTAGGGTTAGGGTTAGGGTTAGGGTTAGGGTTAGGGTTAGGGTTAGGGTTAGGGTTAGGGTTAGGGTTAGGGTTAGGGTTAGGGTTAGGGTTAGGGTTAGGGTTAGGGTTAGGGTTAGGGTTAGGGTTAGGGTTAGGGTTAGGGTTAGGGTTAGGGTTAGGGTTAGGGTTAGGGTTAGGGTTAGGGTTAGGGTTAGGGTTAGGGTTAGGGTTAGGGTTAGGGTTAGGGTTAGGGTTAGGGTTAGGGTTAGGGTTAGGGTTAGGGTTAGGGTTAGGGTTAGGGTTAGGGTTAGGGTTAGGGTTAGGGTTAGGGTTAGGGTTAGGGTTAGGGTTAGGGTTAGGGTTAGGGTTAGGGTTAGGGTTAGGGTTAGGGTTAGGGTTAGGGTTAGGGTTAGGGTTAGGGTTAGGGTTAGGGTTAGGGTTAGGGTTAGGGTTAGGGTTAGGGTTAGGGTTAGGGTTAGGGTTAGGGTTAGGGTTAGGGTTAGGGTTAGGGTTAGGGTTAGGGTTAGGGTTAGGGTTAGGGTTAGGGTTAGGGTTAGGGTTAGGGTTAGGGTTAGGGTTAGGGTTAGGGTTAGGGTTAGGGTTAGGGTTAGGGTTAGGGTTAGGGTTAGGGTTAGGGTTAGGGTTAGGGTTAGGGTTAGGGTTAGGGTTAGGGTTAGGGTTAGGGTTAGGGTTAGGGTTAGGGTTAGGGTTAGGGTTAGGGTTAGGGTTAGGGTTAGGGTTAGGGTTAGGGTTAGGGTTAGGGTTAGGGTTAGGGTTAGGGTTAGGGTTAGGGTTAGGGTTAGGGTTAGGGTTAGGGTTAGGGTTAGGGTTAGGGTTAGGGTTAGGGTTAGGGTTAGGGTTAGGGTTAGGGTTAGGGTTAGGGTTAGGGTTAGGGTTAGGGTTAGGGTTAGGTTAGGGTTAGGGTTAGGGTTAGGGTTAGGGTTAGGGTTAGGGTTAGGGTTAGGGTTAGGGTTAGGGTTAGGGTTAGGGTTAGGGTTAGGGTTAGGGTTAGGGTTAGGGTTAGGGTTAGGGTTAGGGTTAGGGTTAGGGTTAGGGTTAGGGTTAGGGTTAGGGTTAGGGTTAGGGTTAGGGTTAGGGTTAGGGTTAGGGTTAGGGTTAGGGTTAGGGTTAGGGTTAGGGTTAGGGTTAGGGTTAGGGTTAGGGTTAGGGTTAGGGTTAGGGTTAGGGTTAGGGTTAGGGTTAGGGTTAGGGTTAGGGTTAGGGTTAGGGTTAGGGTTAGGGTTAGGGTTAGGGTTAGGGTTAGGGTTAGGGTTAGGGTTAGGGTTAGGGTTAGGGTTAGGGTTAGGGTTAGGGTTAGGGTTAGGGTTAGGGTTAGGGTTAGGGTTAGGGTTAGGGTTAGGGTTAGGGTTAGGGTTAGGGTTAGGGTTAGGGTTAGGGTTAGGGTTAGGGTTAGGGTTAGGGTTAGGGTTAGGGTTAGGGTTAGGGTTAGGGTTAGGGTTAGGGTTAGGGTTAGGGTTAGGGTTAGGGTTAGGGTTAGGGTTAGGGTTAGGGTTAGGGTTAGGGTTAGGGTTAGGGTTAGGGTTAGGGTTAGGGTTAGGGTTAGGGTTAGGGTTAGGGTTAGGGTTAGGGTTAGGGTTAGGGTTAGGGTTAGGGTTAGGGTTAGGGTTAGGGTTAGGGTTAGGGTTAGGGTTAGGGTTAGGGTTAGGGTTAGGGTTAGGGTTAGGGTTAGGGTTAGGGTTAGGGTTAGGGTTAGGGTTAGGGTTAGGGTTAGGGTTAGGGTTAGGGTTAGGGTTAGGGTTAGGGTTAGGGTTAGGGTTAGGGTTAGGGTTAGGGTTAGGGTTAGGGTTAGGGTTAGGGTTAGGGTTAGGGTTAGGGTTAGGGTTAGGGTTAGGGTTAGGGTTAGGGTTAGGGTTAGGGTTAGGGTTAGGGTTAGGGTTAGGGTTAGGGTTAGGGTTAGGGTTAGGGTTAGGGTTAGGGTTAGGGTTAGGGTTAGGGTTAGGGTTAGGGTTAGGGTTAGGGTTAGGGTTAGGGTTAGGGTTAGGGTTAGGGTTAGGGTTAGGGTTAGGGTTAGGGTTAGGGTTAGGGTTAGGGTTAGGGTTAGGGTTAGGGTTAGGGTTAGGGTTAGGGTTAGGGTTAGGGTTAGGGTTAGGGTTAGGGTTAGGGTTAGGGTTAGGGTTAGGGTTAGGGTTAGGGTTAGGGTTAGGGTTAGGGTTAGGGTTAGGGTTAGGGTTAGGGTTAGGGTTAGGGTTAGGGTTAGGGTTAGGGTTAGGGTTAGGGTTAGGGTTAGGGTTAGGGTTAGGGTTAGGGTTAGGGTTAGGGTTAGGGTTAGGGTTAGGGTTAGGGTTAGGGTTAGGGTTAGGGTTAGGGTTAGGGTTAGGGTTAGGGTTAGGGTTAGGGTTAGGGTTAGGGTTAGGGTTAGGGTTAGGGTTAGGGTTAGGGTTAGGGTTAGGGTTAGGGTTAGGGTTAGGGTTAGGGTTAGGGTTAGGGTTAGGGTTAGGGTTAGGGTTAGGGTTAGGGTTAGGGTTAGGGTTAGGGTTAGGGTTAGGGTTAGGGTTAGGGTTAGGGTTAGGGTTAGGGTTAGGGTTAGGGTTAGGGTTAGGGTTAGGGTTAGGGTTAGGGTTAGGGTTAGGGTTAGGGTTAGGGTTAGGGTTAGGGTTAGGGTTAGGGTTAGGGTTAGGGTTAGGGTTAGGGTTAGGGTTAGGGTTAGGGTTAGGGTTAGGGTTAGGGTTAGGGTTAGGGTTAGGGTTAGGGTTAGGGTTAGGGTTAGGGTTAGGGTTAGGGTTAGGGTTAGGGTTAGGGTTAGGGTTAGGGTTAGGGTTAGGGTTAGGGTTAGGGTTAGGGTTAGGGTTAGGGTTAGGGTTAGGGTTAGGGTTAGGGTTAGGGTTAGGGTTAGGGTTAGGGTTAGGGTTAGGGTTAGGGTTAGGGTTAGGGTTAGGGTTAGGGTTAGGGTTAGGGTTAGGGTTAGGGTTAGGGTTAGGGTTAGGGTTAGGGTTAGGGTTAGGGTTAGGGTTAGGGTTAGGGTTAGGGTTAGGGTTAGGGTTAGGGTTAGGGTTAGGGTTAGGGTTAGGGTTAGGGTTAGGGTTAGGGTTAGGGTTAGGGTTAGGGTTAGGGTTAGGGTTAGGGTTAGGGTTAGGGTTAGGGTTAGGGTTAGGGTTAGGGTTAGGGTTAGGGTTAGGGTTAGGGTTAGGGTTAGGGTTAGGGTTAGGGTTAGGGTTAGGGTTAGGGTTAGGGTTAGGGTTAGGGTTAGGGTTAGGGTTAGGGTTAGGGTTAGGGTTAGGGTTAGGGTTAGGGTTAGGGTTAGGGTTAGGGTTAGGGTTAGGGTTAGGGTTAGGGTTAGGGTTAGGGTTAGGGTTAGGGTTAGGGTTAGGGTTAGGGTTAGGGTTAGGGTTAGGGTTAGGGTTAGGGTTAGGGTTAGGGTTAGGGTTAGGGTTAGGGTTAGGGTTAGGGTTAGGGTTAGGGTTAGGGTTAGGGTTAGGGTTAGGGTTAGGGTTAGGGTTAGGGTTAGGGTTAGGGTTAGGGTTAGGGTTAGGGTTAGGGTTAGGGTTAGGGTTAGGGTTAGGGTTAGGGTTAGGGTTAGGGTTAGGGTTAGGGTTAGGGTTAGGGTTAGGGTTAGGGTTAGGGTTAGGGTTAGGGTTAGGGTTAGGGTTAGGGTTAGGGTTAGGGTTAGGGTTAGGGTTAGGGTTAGGGTTAGGGTTAGGGTTAGGGTTAGGGTTAGGGTTAGGGTTAGGGTTAGGGTTAGGGTTAGGGTTAGGGTTAGGGTTAGGGTTAGGGTTAGGGTTAGGGTTAGGGTTAGGGTTAGGGTTAGGGTTAGGGTTAGGGTTAGGGTTAGGGTTAGGGTTAGGGTTAGGGTTAGGGTTAGGGTTAGGGTTAGGGTTAGGGTTAGGGTTAGGGTTAGGGTTAGGGTTAGGGTTAGGGTTAGGTTAGGGTTAGGGTTAGGGTTAGGGTTAGGGTTAGGGTTAGGGTTAGGGTTAGGGTTAGGGTTAGGGTTAGGG
>NW_026904385.1:0-2500 GCF_024500275.1 Phycodurus eques | reverse complement strand
GGGTTAGGGTTAGGGTTAGGGTTAGGGTTAGGGTTAGGGTTAGGGTTAGGGTTAGGGTTAGGGTT
Source organism: Phycodurus eques (assembly GCF_024500275.1). Taxonomy (NCBI): domain Eukaryota; kingdom Metazoa; phylum Chordata; class Actinopteri; order Syngnathiformes; family Syngnathidae; genus Phycodurus; species Phycodurus eques. The sequence goes on along the minus strand of NW_026904385.1, from coordinate 2,435 downwards.
AGGGTTAGGGTTAGGGTTAGGGTTAGGGTTAGGGTTAGGGTTAGGGTTAGGGTTAGGGTTAGGGTTAGGGTTAGGGTTAGGGTTAGGGTTAGGGTTAGGGTTAGGGTTAGGGTTAGGGTTAGGGTTAGGGTTAGGGTTAGGGTTAGGGTTAGGGTTAGGGTTAGGGTTAGGGTTAGGGTTAGGGTTAGGGTTAGGGTTAGGGTTAGGGTTAGGGTTAGGGTTAGGGTTAGGGTTAGGGTTAGGGTTAGGGTTAGGGTTAGGGTTAGGGTTAGGGTTAGGGTTAGGGTTAGGGTTAGGGTTAGGGTTAGGGTTAGGGTTAGGGTTAGGGTTAGGGTTAGGGTTAGGGTTAGGGTTAGGGTTAGGGTTAGGGTTAGGGTTAGGGTTAGGGTTAGGGTTAGGGTTAGGGTTAGGGTTAGGGTTAGGGTTAGGGTTAGGGTTAGGGTTAGGGTTAGGTTAGGGTTAGGGTTAGGGTTAGGGTTAGGGTTAGGGTTAGGGTTAGGGTTAGGGTTAGGGTTAGGGTTAGGGTTAGGGTTAGGGTTAGGGTTAGGGTTAGGGTTAGGGTTAGGGTTAGGGTTAGGGTTAGGGTTAGGGTTAGGGTTAGGGTTAGGTTAGGGTTAGGGTTAGGGTTAGGGTTAGGGTTAGGGTTAGGGTTAGGGTTAGGGTTAGGGTTAGGGTTAGGGTTAGGGTTAGGGTTAGGGTTAGGGTTAGGGTTAGGGTTAGGGTTAGGGTTAGGGTTAGGGTTAGGGTTAGGGTTAGGGTTAGGGTTAGGGTTAGGGTTAGGGTTAGGTTAGGGTTAGGGTTAGGGTTAGGGTTAGGGTTAGGGTTAGGGTTAGGGTTAGGGTTAGGGTTAGGGTTAGGGTTAGGGTTAGGGTTAGGGTTAGGGTTAGGGTTAGGGTTAGGGTTAGGGTTAGGGTTAGGGTTAGGGTTAGGGTTAGGGTTAGGGTTAGGGTTAGGGTTAGGGTTAGGGTTAGGGTTAGGGTTAGGGTTAGGGTTAGGGTTAGGGTTAGGGTTAGGGTTAGGGTTAGGGTTAGGTTAGGGTTAGGGTTAGGGTTAGGGTTAGGGTTAGGGTTAGGGTTAGGGTTAGGGTTAGGGTTAGGGTTAGGGTTAGGGTTAGGGTTAGGGTTAGGGTTAGGGTTAGGGTTAGGGTTAGGGTTAGGGTTAGGGTTAGGGTTAGGGTTAGGGTTAGGGTTAGGGTTAGGGTTAGGGTTAGGGTTAGGGTTAGGTTAGGGTTAGGGTTAGGGTTAGGGTTAGGGTTAGGGTTAGGGTTAGGGTTAGGGTTAGGGTTAGGGTTAGGGTTAGGGTTAGGGTTAGGGTTAGGGTTAGGGTTAGGGTTAGGGTTAGGGTTAGGGTTAGGGTTAGGGTTAGGGTTAGGGTTAGGGTTAGGGTTAGGGTTAGGGTTAGGGTTAGGGTTAGGGTTAGGGTTAGGGTTAGGGTTAGGGTTAGGGTTAGGGTTAGGGTTAGGGTTAGGTTAGGGTTAGGGTTAGGGTTAGGGTTAGGGTTAGGGTTAGGGTTAGGGTTAGGGTTAGGGTTAGGGTTAGGGTTAGGGTTAGGGTTAGGGTTAGGGTTAGGGTTAGGGTTAGGGTTAGGGTTAGGGTTAGGGTTAGGGTTAGGGTTAGGGTTAGGGTTAGGGTTAGGGTTAGGGTTAGGGTTAGGGTTAGGGTTAGGGTTAGGGTTAGGGTTAGGGTTAGGGTTAGGGTTAGGGTTAGGGTTAGGGTTAGGTTAGGGTTAGGGTTAGGGTTAGGGTTAGGGTTAGGGTTAGGGTTAGGGTTAGGGTTAGGGTTAGGGTTAGGGTTAGGGTTAGGGTTAGGGTTAGGGTTAGGGTTAGGGTTAGGGTTAGGGTTAGGGTTAGGGTTAGGGTTAGGGTTAGGGTTAGGGTTAGGGTTAGGGTTAGGGTTAGGGTTAGGGTTAGGGTTAGGGTTAGGGTTAGGGTTAGGGTTAGGGTTAGGGTTAGGGTTAGGGTTAGGGTTAGGGTTAGGGTTAGGTTAGGGTTAGGGTTAGGGTTAGGGTTAGGGTTAGGGTTAGGGTTAGGGTTAGGGTTAGGGTTAGGTTAGGGTTAGGGTTAGGGTTAGGGTTAGGGTTAGGGTTAGGGTTAGGGTTAGGTTAGGTTAGGGTTAGGGTTAGGGTTAGGGTTAGGGTTAGGGTTAGGGTTAGGGTTAGGGTTAGGGTTAGGGTTAGGGTTAGGGTTAGGGTTAGGTTAGGGTTAGGGTTAGGGTTAGGGTTAGGGTTAGGGTTAGGGTTAGGGTTAGGGTTAGGGTTAGGGTTAGGGTTAGGGTTAGGGTTAGGGTTAGGTTAGGGTTAGGGTTAGGGTTAGGGTTAGGGTTAGGGTTAGGGTTAGGGTTAGGGTTAGGGTTAGGGTTAGGGTTAGGGTTAGGGTTAGGGTTAGGGTTAGGGTTAGGGTTAGGGTTAGGGTTAGGGTTAGGGTTAGGGTTAGGGTT